>NW_015174858.1:462602-479386 GCF_001447785.1 Gekko japonicus
ACTGCAGCCATGAAATTAAAAGATGCCTGCTCCTTAGGAGGAAAGCTATGGCAAACCTAGGCAGCATCATAAAAAGCAGAGACATCACCCTACCAACAAAAGTCCATAAAGTCAAAGCGATGGTATTTCCAGTAGTAATGTATGGCTGTGAGAGTTGGACCATAAGGAAGGCCGAACACCGAAGAATAGATGCGTTTGAATTATGGTGCTGGAGAAGACTGCAAGGAGATCAAATCAGTCAATCCTAAAGGAAATCAACCCTGGAAGGACAGATGGTGAATCTGAAGCTCAATACTTTGGCCATCAAATGAGAAGGGAGTACTCATTGGAGAAGACCCTGATACTGGGAAAGACTGAAGGTAAAAGAAGGGGAATGGCAAAGAATGAGATGGTTAGACAGTGTTACCGATTCAAGGAACATGAAGTTGAGCAAACTCCGGAGGATGGTGGAGAACAGGAGGGCCTGGCGTGATGTGATCCATGGGGTTGAGAAAAGTCAGACTCAACCGTGTGACTGAACAACCACAACATATCTAGGCCCATTTGAGAAATAAAAATATATATATTTAGAGAATTTTTATGCTCCTGCCCAAGGCAGCTTATAAAATAAAATAAAAAATAATAAACATTAAAAGTTATTCATTAAAACCCATGATTAAAATTTAGGATTACAAACCCCCTACAGCATAAAAACATAGGCAGTTGAGCAGTTTAAAGTAACAGTTTCTTCACTGCAAACATGCTAAAATGATACATCTTGAATGCCATCGTATTTCGTATTCGGCTTGTTTCCCACAAGTTATTTCCAACAAGGTACTTATCTACATAGCCCATAACTTCTTTTACTTCTCCTTTGTTCTCCATATTTGATAATTTGCTATTCATCCTATATTGGTTTTAGAAGACTTTAAACATGTCTCCTTTTGAAACATTAGGAGTCTCTGCCCACCCACTCTTATTACAATCTTACAATTCACAATCCAACTCATTAACCTATGACAGTTATAATGGGTCCAGTCAGTAGATATTCCCAGCACATTACCAGGGTCAAATTCTTTATAATGAGTCATAGACTGGTTTTTGGCAGCAGCCGGGCATTGAATTTGAGGGCTTTGCAAGTGTGGGGTTAACAGAAGTCTCAAGGCCAGTTAGACTTCTTTCCATTTTGTACAAAACACAAGCTTGAGAAACAGAACTTTGAAGGTGAGCATGCTTTTATGGCGGAGTGGTGGTAAAGCCATGAAAGTAATGATTTACAATAGAGTTTTGGCAGCCCGTTGAATGAAACAAACTAGAGAGCAACTGAGGAGAGAACAAACCAAATCCTCACTTGGGAACTTTGAATGTGAACCTGAATATAATGTAGTTCTCTCTCCCTTCATGGCTCCAATCTCTTGATTTAAGTATACTGAGATCTGGCCAAGTTGAGAACTAGATATATTCACCGATAGAAAGCTTTCTCACACTGCGTCAAGTCCTTGGTCTGTATTGTCTAACCTTCAACCAGTTTTCCAGTCTCTGAAAGCTGCAAAACAGCACCAGCCATCTCATTAAATGACTGTGTATAATAAATAAGCAAACATACCTCCCATATGCTGAATAAATAATACATCTTGCACACATGTATTATTTTTCAAATGTATGTAGATGCTGTTGCAATTAATACAATATAAACTTCATTTAAACGTGGTACTGAAGTCATAGTGGTTTTTATCACTATGTATTTTCTCAATCAGGACTGTGGTGGCTCAGTGGTTAAGATGCTGAACTGCAGACCGGAAGGACAGCAGTTCAGCAGTTCGAGACCCGAGTGCCACATGACGGAGTGAACTCTCTGGTCCCAGCTCCTGCCAACCTAGCAGTTCAAAAGCAAGAAATTGCAAGTAGATAAATAGGTACCGCTTCGGTGGGAAGGTAGCAGCGTTCTGTGCGCCTCGGCATCTAGTCATGCTGGCCCCATGACCATGGAAATGTCTTTGGACAGTGCTGGCTCTTTGGCTTGGAAATGGAGATGAGCACTGCACCCCTAGAGTTGGATCTGACTAACTTTCGAGCAAGGGAAACCTTTACCTATTTTTTAAATCAGTTGATGCTATCAGTGGGGATTGGCAATTTTTTAAAACTTTAAAAACGGTCTTCATACTGGAAAGGCTGGAAACCATGGCACTTGATCAATGTTCATTCTCTTCCTTTTCTACCGTCCAAAGCACTCCCAGTTTGTGTCATGGACAGGGTTGCCAACCCCCATATGGGAAATTCCTAGAGATCTGGGGGCAGTGCCTAGAGAGGCAAGTGTTTGGGGGAAGGCAAGGATCTCAGTGGGGATGTGACCTCTGTGATGTACCATACAATCTCCCCTCCGAAGCTGCCATTTACTCCAGGGAAACTGATCTCTGAAATCTGGAGATCAGTTGTAATTCTTAAAGAACTCTGGCCCCACCTTGAGATTGGCAACTTTAATAAAGTGCCCTTTTTGTGCAGTTCCCACCACCAAATCTCCCCATATGTGTTATCAGAGTGCACAGCTGGGGACAAAAGAGATGCAGCCCCATACAGCACACCTGTCTTCTGAACTGTGGATTACCAGGCTGGGGTTCATACAGTGCTTAGGAGGGCTATGATTGGCTGAAAGCTTGGAAGGCAGTCCGGGCTGTTCTAGGGTTTGGAGGTGGGAGTGAGCCTGGGGGGGTTGTATTTTTACTCTTCGTATATTTTATGGGAGTTTTAGAAGTCATGCCAGGGTTATTGCTGGTGTAATGTACATATGAAGCTGCCTTATGTTGAATCAGACCATTGGTCCATCAAGATCAGTATTGTCTACTCAGACTGGCAGTGGCTAAGGCTCTCCAGGGTCTCAGGGTTTCACTTCACCTACCACCTGATCCTTTTAACAAGAAACAGCAAGGATTGAACCTGGGACCTTCTGCATGCCAAGCAAATGCTCTGCCAGCACTGGGTGTGTGACCATGACTGGAGAGCAGTAGGGACCTTACTAAGGCCAGATGCCACCCAACTCTATGCTGACACTGAAGTTAGGGTTTAGGTCAGCGCCTCTGTGGCACATTGTGGCATCCATGGTAGCATTTTGTGGACTAAGCCTGCTTTGTCACATCTCATAAATTATGTTCTAGTTTACAAGAAGCTTATAAGAATGGTTATTGTTGAAATGCAGAATCATGGCATACAAATATTATAAATGGCTTTTGTTTCCTTTTGCTGCAACAAAAATAACGTGAAATTGTACGTTCTGTACAGTCCTATGATTCTTTTCCCCAGACTTTTTAAAAAACCAAGTGCAGACAATATTTCTTCAGCAGTCACAAGGCCTCGATTTAAAGGGAGAGACCATGCAGAGGATGAACGTCTGCAACTCTTCTTCCTTGCACTATTTTCTCCTGGAAAATTGTCAGTGTGCCCCCTGTTGCTTTTATCCAAGCTGGGGGAAACATACAGTAAGTTTATTACATTGTATTTAAAAGCAGCATGAAGTGGCATATACATACATGTAGACAAAAGCAGGGACCATTTGAAAATGTCATATGCAAAGGTGGGGTGAGGCCTTCTCCAAAGTAAACTGCTCAGTTGGTACATTATATTCCCTCAAGCATGAACAAGATTATGTTGGCTGATATCTGCAGTTGAAAGATAAAACGGATGTTTGGGCATGCCCTGTGCTTACTGTTATGAAACCACAGTTCAAGGTGGAAGCTTCTGAACAGTGACTCTAACCTTTCCATCCGGGTTCAGTGACATAAACCACGGCCCAGCCTAGGAGGGAAAGCCTGAACCATCTCCTTCAAAAACCACAGCATAATCATTACTCATCCCCCCCCCAGAGATTTCCAATTTAATAAGAATGATGTGATTTCTTTTCCGTCACTAGCAGAGAAAGTCACTCACAAAGCATCCCTGTTCATCATGCAACACACGAGATATAGAACTGCATGCAGTGTGCAAATCAAAATCCAACTGATGTTGGGAAGTGGTGCTTGTGTTCGAAGCCTGGCCAGAGTGACTGTGGCAGTGCCAGACAGTCAGTGAATCATTATGGCTGCAAATTCCTAGGATTTAATTTCTTCCTGGTGTTTTTTTTCTGAGGACAGATCCAGTAAAAGAGGGAAAAAAATGCTGGGTCTGCAGAAGAAGCTATGCTCCAAGTGCATTCTTTAAAGACTGGGTGAGAGTGCTTGTCAATGTGTCTGTATTCAGACACTGAGAACGTGAAGAGAGCTATTTACACCAGTTGTCTCTGAACCAGAAATTTCTTGCACTTTTAAGCCTACCTAAATTACAACTCAGACCATCTTTCAGAAGCTTCGCTGTTTTCTGAAAATATGGATTGTTCTCTGGTTCATATGACTTACAGCAAGGCAGGCCATGGTCCATTTTGCTCAGGATCACCTACTCTGGCTGACAGGGGCTCTTAGGCAGAAATAGATCCTTCCCAGTATCTCCTATTGGCAACCATTTGGCTGCAGAGGCTAGGATTTAACCTAAGCCTTCTACTTGAAAAGCTGTATATATACCTGAACCACAACCAGCAAAGCTGGCAGTTAGGAAGGTGAGTTGTTATATTTGTATTCCGTTGGGTTTTAACTAGCCATCATTTGATGTTTATAAATAAGATGTTTGAAAACTGAATATAATGTCCTACATGCAGTCAGTGTTCCCTCTAAGCTGAGTTAGTGTGAGCTAGCTCACAGTTTTTTAGCCTCCGGCTCACACATTTTTCTCTTAGCTCAGAAAGGATGGCTCCAGAGCAAACTAATTTATGCAGCAACCAAATCATTTGCTCACAACTTTAATGCCAGTAGCTGACAAAGTAGAATATTTGCTCACAACACAGCTTAGAGTTGCTTGCAGTGTTCATTTTCATCTTGAGTTGAACACCTCACATGATGCCATTGATGATTTGCTTGCTATTTAAGCAAGCAATATTCTGTGCAGTTTTGCATTTGAGCCATTGGTAGCATTCAGCGTATTGGCTGGCTGGGTAGCTACTATTAGCATATTCTCACAATTTAGTGTTTGGGTTTGGTTATATATGTCCCAGGGTCATCATGAGCAGACCATACATCATTTAACATCAGCTACATTTTGAGAGTATGTGTTGCTTTTGTGCCAGCAGCATTAATCAGTTGATGGTATTTATCATAGTTGCACAAGCTCAGAATTTACTAGAATGAACTACTGTTCCCAGGTGGCAGTGCAAAGTGTCCATGATGTAATATAGAACACTCAACATGAATGTACTTGGCTTGGACTCAGGCATGAGAAATATTAGAAAGACAAACCACACACCTCCCTCCTATTTTATGTTTTCAGGTAGGTTCTGCAGAGGGGGGAGGGGGGCAGGGATAGCCACAAGGAAGCAGCATGAGAACAGATGTGCAAAGTATTTGCAGTATAATTTAGACCATTCTTCAGTGTTCAACAAAAAGCAGACTTTTTCGGAGTGTTCGTGGGTGCTGTTCCAATTTGATCAAATGGCAACTTGAACCCATCACTGCTTTTAACCAATATATAGTGTGGTCTTTTGTATATGATGCAGAATGGAGGGGAAATGGGGTGGTATTTCCCTTCCACATCTTAGCACGGTGTTGCCCCTTTGGGTAGCCCATTCATTTCTGCTGGCTTTCTCTTCCTGTAGAATGATCAGAGTAGCCTGCCTTTGATTCCTAGGTCGCCTTTCCCCATTCAAGCAGATTATAGTCCTACATCTGCTTAGCAGCAGCAGCAGCAAAGCTTGCTTTCAAAACATTTCCAGTCTGTGTTCCCTGATTTTGTTTCTACTACTTGGCCTTTGTGCAGGTTGCTCCATCTGCTTACCAGGTTTCAGAATGCAGCTTTCGATGACCTTTGTCTCCATGCTGACCAGGCCTCCCCCCACCCCCTGCAGACTAACCCAGCCCTATTGACCATCGTGCTGGGACAGTCCCTCTTTGAATGTGGCTACTTACAGTTCATCATGAACACTAACCCAGCTGGTTGGGTAGTTGGGAAATGGGCCAGAGACCGATGGTTTATTTTATTTGCCTGGTTTGTTCTTATCTCTGGAGTTTATATCTCTTGACTTCCATGCCATGGCCTGATTACTGGAGCAGCATTACTGACTTGCACTGCTTCATATCCAAATACCATAGTCTGAAGGGGTGTGGCCTTCCCAGCTCTGAACTCAAGTGAGATTTGAAGTATGTTATACGGCAGCTTAGCAAGTTAAGTGTCTCAATAATTTGCAACATTATTGCCCGTGACATTAACTAAGATTGCCAGCTCCAAGTTGGGAAATACCTGGTGATTTTGGGGGGTGGAGCCTGAGTAGAGTGGAGTTTGGGGAGGGGAGGGGCGTCAGTGGGTCATAAGGCCATAGAATCCACCTTCCAAAGCAGCCATTTTCTCAAGGTGAACTGATCTCTGTTACCTGGAGGTTGGCAACCCTAATGTTCATGCAGCTATTACCTTCTTTCCCCAAGCAAACGAATCCTACCACACCTTCTTTGGTGTCAAAGGTCTTGCTAGATTTTCACTGAGCACCAACATTTTCAGTTTCTTCCAAAATCTGTTTGTGGAGATGTATGTCCAGCAGCTTTGAAAATGAAGGCTAGATCCACTTCATTTACTTGAAATGGCCCGAAGTAAGGGTACACAATAGAATGCTGACATCTGTAGCTAAGAGACTTAGCAGTGTAATCCCATACAGAGTTACTCCATTCTAAGCCCATTGATTGCACTGTTGGGCAGCTAGAACTCGAAAGAGACTCTAAGCTGGCAGAGGAAAGACAAAAACTGCTGTTTGCTTTAGAGAAGAGAGACTACTTGGTTTCAGTTTCTGAAAGAGGTTTTATTCCCTGTACAGCCATGGGGAGAGGTTTCCCAGCCCAGAAACATCAGAAAGTTTGTGACTATGGCCAGGTCAAGGGTGTGCAATTATGATGTGCCTCCTCGGGATGAAATCAGCACTTTGCTAGTCACTCATCTGATAGGGAAGGGCCTAACACTCCTTTATTCACCATTCAAGATCTCTTGCAGTTTGTCCCCAAGTCTCAAGAAGCCAGTGGGTACCAAGGAATACATTGGCATCCAAATCCATACAGAGTCTTGTGATACTTTAAAGACTAGAAATCACAATTCATGCACAGGTTGAAGTGGTCTCCAGGCAATGAAGGCGTATAAAGCTTATATATCAATAAACTTGTTAGTCTTTAAGGTGCTGCGACAATCTTAAAATGTTTCCCTGCAACAGACTATCATAGCTACCCCTCTGCATTTTTGTAAATGAGGCTAGAATGTGCCTGTCCTGTCCTGTAAAGGGGTCAAGAGTGCCATACAGTCACACTATCTGATAGATCCAAATGGGTAGCCGTGCTGGTTTGAAGCAGTAGAACAAAGTTTTGAGTCCAGTGGCAACAGAGGAGACATAACACTGCACTGCATGTCACCCTACCTCAAAGAAAAAGATGCTATTAGTTATCTCTGTACTTGAGAGGAGACAGATGGGGCATAACAACAAGGCCTCCAGTAATTACTCTTTGCACTCCACAATTAAGAATGACACATTTACACATCTGTCTCCAATTTTGACATTTATTTGCTTCACTGTCCCTCCTGAATTAAATCCAAACAATAGTGACCTTATAAACTTAGTTTGTTATTCCTGTCTGCATCTTTTAAAACATCTTCATTATGTTGTATGCTAATTTGCTGTTCAGCCTCTGCCTTATATGTATGGACTGTTAACTTCCACTTCAATGTATCTGAGGAAGTGTGCGTGCACATGAAAGCTCATACCTTGAATAAAGCTCTGCTGATCTTAAGGGTGTCACTGGACTCAAAACCTTTTTTACACTATTTGATAGTTTGTATAGCACAGTAGAGCATCCAAAGTACTTGATCCCATGAGGTTACCTTATATCAAGTCAGGCCATTGATCCGTCTAACTCAGCCTTGTCTCCGCCTCAGCCAGGCTAGCAGAAGCCTCTCAGGGTCACAGGTAGAGGAGAGTCTTTCTCAAGACCTGCAATGTACATAAATGCTGTCAAGCCATAACCAATTTATGTTGACCCTAGCTAGGGGAATTCAAGGCAACTGAGAAGCAGAGGTGGCTTGTTGATACTTTCCTCTGCAGAGCCTTCCCTGCTTAGCTTCCAAAATCTGATAAGATTGACCTATACCATTACCCCTTTCTCTCGCCAAGACCTGCTACCTGATAGCATTTAACCAGAAACAGGGACTGAATCTTGGATCTCCTGCATGCAAAGCCGTGTGCTCACCCTCTGACTCACAGACATTTCCCTGCTTAGCATATATTATCTGGTTGAAAATCCTTACAATAACCTTGCAGGGCAAATTTGCTCTTGTAATAACCAGTTTTTCAGTTGTGAGCCTCAGAGTGTTTTCCATAAAGGCAGCCTTGAGAGTTCATGACAGAGGTCATCCATTGCCTTAAAAGAGGACCTGGATTAAAGAGGCCTAGATAAGTGTGCGTTTGCTGAGGAAAATCTTTTGACCTTGCTGTTACCTATGAAATTAAATTCCTCCAGGCATTCAGAAGATTGAGTTTCTTTTGTTGGCACTTTCAAAATGATAGGCTCCAACCTGCCACCAGACACCTCTACCTGTTTACGAGAGAAAACTGTGCCAAAGTCACACACCTGAACGGTTGTTTGTACTTACAACTCACGCCAAACGCTGCAGAGCAGATAGTGAAATCCTAAGCAGAGTTACAGGCTTCTAAACACACTGACTTCAATGTATTTGGAAGGGCATTAATCTCCTTAGGATCACACAGAGGGTGACGTGCCGAGCCCTCTGCGTAAGGTAATTGTTTACTAGTTATTAAAATGCAGACATGTTAAGAAAACACTCTCCAATGTTTCAAGCGTAGAATGAGATAACATCTTAATAGCTTTCCTGTCATCAAAATAGATTTACAACATTTGGCTGCCATCAGCTAAGAGACCTTCCTTCTAATTTGGTTTTTTTTAAAAAAACACCAGCCCATCATAATTAATGCCATTAAGCTTGGAGAAGGTTTCTCCATGAACTTGCAGAGAATTGTTCATGTTGACTGCTGAGGCAAAGCTGGGTGTCACCAAATTTGCCTCATGACTTGTATTTCAGCCTCTGTTTAATTGAGAGGGGCTGCACTTCTCCACAGAATCGCTCAGGGCCAGTCTTGATGTGGTTGCAGCAGGCGTGCTTGCTGTGGGGAAATCAGGCTGCCTGAGTGTTTCCTACAGCAAAGGCATCTCTCCTACCCTTGTTGGTGTGTTCTGCCAGGTTTGGAAACTCCTGGAGATTTGGGGAGTGGAGCTTGGGGAAGACAAGGCCTTCAGTGGAGTACAATACCATGGAGTCCACCCTCCAAAAGGACAAGGCCTTCAGTGGAGTACAATACCGTGGAGTCCACCCTCCAAAACATTCATGTTCTCCAGGGGAACTGATTTCTGTTGTCTGGAGATGAGCAGTAATTCCAGGATATCCCCAGTTCCCACTTGGAGGCTGGCATCCCTAGCCCAAGTGGAGTTCCTGAGAGTACATTTGGCTGAGGGTTAGTCTCAAGGCAGGAACTGAACAAGTCTGCAGAAGCAATTTTATTGCCTTCCCTCCTCCCAGTAACCTCTGTGTCCCCCTTAAACTCCAAAACTAAGGTTGCCAACCTCCAGGTGGAGCCTGGAGATCTCCTGGAATCACAACTGATTTCCAGGCCACAGAGTTTCCTTGGAGAAAATGGCAGCTTTGAAGGATGGACTGTATGGCATTATACCCCACTGAGGTCCCTCACACATGAGACTGCCTTCTACTGAATTGGACCCTTGTCCATCAAAGTCGGTATTGTCTCCTCAGACTGGCAGCAGCTCTCCAGGGTCTCAGGCGGAGGTCTTCCACATCGCCTACTGCCTGGTTTTTTTAACTGGATATGCCAGGAATCGAACTTGGAACCTTCTGCATGCCAAGCAGATACTCTACCACTGAGCCACGGCCCCTCCACCAAACCCCACCCTCCCATATGTTTCCACGTCCAAACCTCCAGGAATTTCCCAGCCCAGAACTGGCAACCAATGCTCCGTCTAAGCTGTGGAGTCTTGTGAGCAAAAATCCTACTTTGTGAGCGACTGGAATTAAAGTTGTGAGTGAGCGATTTGGCTACTGCATAACTTAGTCTGCTCTGGAGCCATCCTTCCTGAGCTAAGACAAAAAATGTGTGAGCCAGAGGCTAAAAAACCATGAGCTAGCTCACACCAACTCAGCTTAACGCGTCCCGCAAAAGATGCGGATTAACCCCCCCCCCTACAAAACACTACTACTTACCTGAAAATCCGCAGCAGGGGCAGCCGTGGGATTGCCGGCGCACCCGTCTCCGTCAGCATGCGAGCCCCCCGGCCAAACTGCACAGGCGCACACATGCGCAGCGGGCTGCCTCGCTCACCGATCTGTGCCCCCCCCGCATCTGATTGTGCCAGGGAGCAACTGCGCGGCGGCTTGGGGGATCCGTCTGATCCTGCCGCCGCGCGTCTCTTTTGATGCGGCTCAAAAAAGCCGCACTTCAGCCGCACCTTTTCCCCCAGTGTGACCGGGGCCATTATTACTTTTGTTTATTTATTGTCTGACAGAGACTCAAGGCAGCTTACACAAGGTAGGTCAAATACAACCAACAGGATGTCACATCCAGTAAACAAAGCAACCGTTTGGATCGCACAAATCTGAAAACAGAGGTGAAGAAACATGACAAGTTAAGCAATGCAGAAATGACACAGTAGGATCACAGTCACATCAACAGACAGTACTGGACATAGTGTAGTCCACAGAAGTGGCAGTGGGGCAGACAAAACGTGCTGGGAAGAGGGGAAGGTGATAACGCCTGCATGAATGGACTCCATTCACAGAAGCTTGGCTCCAGTCCCTGGCATTTAAAGAAACAGGTATATTATTTATACTTTACATGCATAGGGTGTTTGTAACCATCATGCCTACTGTGTCTGGATCAACCCTCAGAAGGTAGAAGTGAGTGTCTTATCAAGTGACTATCACTGAATCCGTGAAGAGATTCCCCTCTTTTATTAATTGCATTGCTTTAATTTTGAAGAGAACCCAAATATCAGCACAAAGCAGCTTAACATTTTCTTCCTACCCTATGAGAAAAATAGCCAACCGTTTTCACTAAACCGGTATCCCACCTTTATAATGCCATTGACACGCATCCACTGTAGCCTGAATAGTACGCTGCACTCTCCCACGGATGTGTCACTGCCTCCACTGACCGACATCGTTTCCTACATCTCGCTGATGAAGTTTATTTAAAGAAGATGCACAGAGAAACATCACAGTTGGCATTACCGTGTCATTGTTCCACTTCTTTGGCTGACACTTCGGGGAGGCAGGGGAAAACAAGAGCACAGGAACGATGACACACCATTCAGTAGCACAATGAAAGGTTGCTGGTGAGACAGGGGAAGAGGCATGAGTCAACCGAGGCCAACATAACCTGCAGGTTCTCTTCTCACAGTGAGTGGTGCGTTCTCCCCAGCATAGGAGACCCGTGGGATGTGAACGTGCATGAACGGAAAGCCTCTCACTCACAACTAGGGTTGCCAGCCTCCAGGTGGGGCCTGGAGATCTCTCAGAATTCCAGCTGATCTCCAGACTACAGAGATCAGTTCCCTGGGAGAAAATGACTGCTTTCGAGGGTGGCCTTTATAGAATTATACCCTGATGAGGTCCCACCCCTCTCCAAACTCCACCCACTCCGGGTTCCACCCCCCCCCAAATCTCCAGGTATTTCCCAGTCTGGAGCTGGCAACCCTACCCACAGCTATTCGCTGAAGATAAAGGGAGATGGAACACCTACAGCAAACCAGGTGGGGACATGAAGTTCAAGGCTGGATTCGGGGTCGACATCAGAGAACTTGCCAAAGCCCATGACATAGCAGAGGACACACTGCCAAGCCCTGACATTGTTGTTTCGCTTTGCAATGCCTCACTGCTCGCCTGGCTTCTCTGAGCAAGACAGTAGTGTCTGGAGTGAAGAAAAGAAGAACCCCATGCTGGTGACTGATCCCAGAGAAAGAACAGCTTTCACCTCATTTTCATAGCTGAATTCAAGAGGCAGATGAATGCCATGTGAGAATGGTATTGTTTTCTTGGTGTGCAGTGGCATTTTGGAAGAATGCATTGCTGCTTCAACCTGCTGGGGATAGGTGAATATTGACTGTTTATATATTGGCAGCTGAGTGTTTATTTTTTAATTGTCTTTGAATTTGTTGTGAGCCCTCTTGTGGATGTTTTGTTAGGAAGGGTAGAAATACTTCAAGTCAATCAGTTATATAAAGAAATATACACACACATGCTGACTTTACAGAGTAGCATAAGAAAACAAACAGAAACAGTAGGTGTCTGCCCCATGGAGCTTCCAGTCTAAATCTGACAGCAGAAGATAGACAACAGAAGGAGGGGAGGTCAAAGATTAAGTTAGTAAGAGGAGGCTGGAATGAGAGTGGCAAAAAGAACAAGAAATTAATGGGACAAAGTGGGGTCAGCCCAGACACACATTTATGATTTAGTTTGCTTTGGGCTATTGTGGCTATGTGGTTGCTGATGTCCAGATTTTATTGTTTTTATGATTATGAACCGCTGTACTATTGCTGCTTTTACAACTGACTGTGATTTTGGCACTGCCGTTGTTCTTTGATTACTTTTGGACCTTAGCTTTTGAATCTGAGCTATTTTATCTTGTTGCTTTTCAAGATTTTGTCCTTAAACGGCCTTGCACTCTACTTCAGTAGAAAGTTAGGGTCAAAAATTGTCCAAACAAATAAAGTTGATGTGTGGCAGAGTGTTGTGGGTATATTTTGTTTTCATGGTGCATGCCCTTCATTGTTATTTTGGTTGCACATTTATATTATCTGTACTGACTTTGTTTGATATAATGTAAGCTATGGTGGGCTTCCTACTTGGATAGAAAAAGCAGGATGTAAAAACACTAGATGAATGTTTAGCTTAAGTTACAACAAAGGCATGAGCTGGCCAACTTGAAAACAATTGTCAAGATGAATACAGAGTTGAGAAACTGTTTATACTCAAACTGTGTATTGTGCATTGCTGCTTTGGACCCACAAAGCCTTTGGTTAATTTCAGTGATCCTTGATCCCTGTTTCTTCCTGCCCCACACATAAAGGGATATTGGCTGTATAAGATTATAAGATTTATAAGATTATGCACAGGATAGAGCAGGTAGAGAAAGAAGTACTTTTCTCCCTTTCTCACAATACAAGAACTTGTGGGCACTCAATGAAATTGCTGAGCAGTCAGGTTAGACAAGATAAAAGGAAGTACTTTTTAATATTTTATTTTGCTTTTAATTCCCATAATACAAGTTTATACAAAACATCATAACAAAGGAAGGAATAACATTTATCAAAGATAACCTACAATATGCCCAAATTGGATTGATCTCTAATATATCTATTGTCCTATCTATAAAAGGAAGTACTTCTTCACCCAAAGAGTGATTAACACATGGAATTCACTGCCACAGGAGGTGGTGGCAGCTACAAACATGGACGGCTTCAAGAGGGCATTGGATAAGCATATAGAGTTGAGGTCCATCAGTGGCTATAGATAGGAACTCTCAGTCTGGGGCAAGTAATGCTCTGTATTTTTGGTGCTTGGGGGGGGCAACAGTGGGAGGGCTTCTAGTGTCCTGGCCCCACTGCTGGACCTCCTGATGGCACCTGGTATTTTTGGCCACTGTATGACAGTGTTGGACTGGATGGGCCATTGGCCTGATCCAACATTGGCTTCTCTTATGTTCTTATGTTCTTAAGTAGGGATGCCAGCCTCCAGATAGGACTTGGGGATCTCCTGGAATTACAGCTCATCTCCAGTCTATAGAGATCAGTTCCCCTAGAGAACATGGATGCTTTGGAGGGTGGACTCCATGTCACTGTACCCCACTGAGGTCTGTGTCCTCCCCAGGTCCCATCCCCAGATCCCCAGGAGTTTCCTATCCTGAAGCTATCAGCCCTACCCTACCCACTGCTGGTGGCCAGTGGGGGACCTGACAACCATAGCTGGAAGTGCCAATCTTAATCTTCCCATCCTATTTCCTACCTCATGATTGGTGATATCTATCACCATAGCTCTTCCAAAGTCTTGCAGACAATAGTCTGCCTATGGTTTTGACTGATCAATAATGCTAGTGACAATAGAGTAGGAACTTCCTCTCTTCTTTGCGTACTGCTTCCTTGAGATCATGACCTCCCTGTTCTATAGAAAGGCAATGCCATTGAGGTGTTTTCCACATGGGGACAGGCTTGTGTATTTTCCCCATCACTGCTGTGTCAGCTAATATAGCACAGTGGCAACGTGGCTTTCACAATGTAAGTTTCCCCAGTATGGTTTTGGAAACTGGAGATTGAATAGTGTTATATAGATGTACCATTATACTAATATCAGTGTTGGGTTCTTTGAATTACAAGCTTTCTTCTTTTAAAAAGTAAGTCTCTAGACTATTCCCTTGCAGAGATATGGCTTTTTGCCTTATATCAAAGTAACAAAAAGGGATGGAGATTTACCTTTTCTTTAAAAGAAAGAAAGAAAATCACCAATGACAGGGGAACATGGCTATTGTGTGGGAAGGACTGGGCAAATCTGAACTCCCTCCCCTCCCAAGGCAGCAGGGTGCCAGGTACCTGCTGGGGGAACCCCCTTGCTTCTGGCTCTCATTTCCCCTTTGCCTCTCCAGAGGCTAGCAAAAATATCACTGCAAGTAAAACCATTGTCATGGACTACCCTGACTTAGCATGGGAAGAAGAGTCCTCAGAGGAGGATGACAACCATAGAGGTTCCAGTGATTCCGAGGCCATGCTGGTGTCACTTCCTGTTTCCCCCCCAGAAGCAGGGCTGCCAGCTCTGGGTTGGGAAATATGTGGAGATTTTGGGCCTGGAGCCTGAGAAGGACAAGGGTTTGGGGAGGGACTTCAATGGGTACAATGCCACAGAGTCCACCTTCCAAAGCAGCCATTTTCTCCAGGTGAACTGATCTGTCTCCTGGAGAAACGTTGTAATAGCAGAAGACCTCCAGCCACCAACTGGAGGTTGGCAACCCCATTCAGAAGTGATGGAACAGTATCAGCTGATGGTGCCCCCCCATTTCCCCACTAGACTCCCACTAGTTGCCAGCTGGTAGTATTCATCCAGGCTTTGCTGCAATCTTTCCAGTATCTTTGGAGCAAAGCAGATTTGGGAAAGATTGGAGAAAAGCTGGGGAAATCTCAGGAGGTGCACAAATGCACCATGATGCTGTGAGGAAGCATGAAATAACCCCCCTCTTCCCAAGTGGCATCAAGTTTGGGACAAATAACCCATGTGGAAACACACTGAGTAGGGCCTAGCTCTCACTGAGGGGAACAAGTTTGTGTCTGTTTCAGATCATGGAGGGAGGGTGGGGCCTCACATGAGGGAATGCTGCTGAGTTTGTGAAAGCTCAGTCACAAAGAACTTCCAGACCTGGTTTCAGATTCTGCTTAGTCTAGGAAGAAGATGCCAGTACAGTAGTTGGACTTCAGAATGGGTCTGGGTCCAGCTTACCTAAGGGACCGCCTTTCCGCATATGTTCCCCCACGAGCACTACGGTCTGGGATGAAACATCTCCTGGCAGTGCCAGGTCCCAAAGAGGCCAGGCTGGCCACTACCAGGGCCAGGGCTTTCTTGGTGGCGGCTCCTACCTGGTGGAATGAGCTCCCGGAGGAGATCCGGGCCCTGCGGGACCTTGTACAGTTCTGCAGGGCCTGTAAGACGGAGCTCTTCCACCAGGTGTATGAGTAGGAGCCGCCACTACCATCACTCCATCTTAACCTGGCCCTGGAAGAACATCAGTGTTTCCCGGAGCAGATGATGCTGAGTAGGGCAACAGAGCAGGTGAGATACGCCGTCTTGTAACACCATGTTAAAACATCTAGAGCACCTTTGTTAATTAATGTTATTGTATTGTAGTGATTTTAATTGGTTTTGAATATGTTTTATATTGGCTTGTGCCTCTTGTAAGCCACCCTGAGCCCACGTAGCGGGGAGGGCGGGGTATAAATTGAATAAAATAAATAAATAAACAAACCCCTTTCCTCTTGGTCTATACCTAATGATTATTGAGGCACGAGTCATAATGGCTGGAGTTTCACCTTCATTGAATTCCACCCCCAAATACAGCATTTTCTACATATCTGGTCAGCCATCCAGGTTGTTGTGCTGGTGGCTGTGTGCAGGGGTTGTTTCGTAGAAAAAGAGCTAGGGAAACTCATTAGCATAACTCATTAGCATATGCCACACCCCCTGACATCAGGGGCCCGGCAGTGGACCTGCAAGGCCAGCGGGAGTGCGAGGAAGCCCCGCCAAGGCCCTCCCTGGCCCCAGGCAGCCAGGGGTGGGGAGAGGCGAGGAGGAAGCAACTTACCCTCCCTCTTCTCCTGCCTCCTCCTGGCTGAATGAGGGCTGGAAGCGGGGCGGCCGGAAGCAGGGGGCGGGGCTTCATCATGTGCCCCGCCCCCTGCACCTCACCCGGGGGAACTGCGTTCCCCTGCATCCCCCCCCCGAAATGACCTCTGGCTGTGTGTCTGAGAAAGACTGCACATGTTCCCAACACATTGTAGTTATCTTTAGCACCACACTTTCACAGATAAATCCTGTGCCTATTTACACAGACATCATTTCCAGTGTATCCAATAGGCCTTACTCCCTAGTAGGTGTGTTAGGACTGGCACCTCGGTTGTGTGTCCCCCATCCTGTTAATT
>NW_015174858.1:479401-497083 GCF_001447785.1 Gekko japonicus
CCTGCTGTTCTGCCATGTTCTCTTTGCTTCTTCTGGGATTGTCTAGAAATACTTTTCCACTGCTCTGTATGGCAGAATTAGTCACAGCTGCCATTTGTGAGTAAATCAGGGAACTCATTCTGGGTGGAGCAAATACCTGACTAGTGAGCAATATTACATGGATGTTGGTGTGGGTCCAAGGAGGCTTCCTCCAGCCTGAGCTACCTTCCTCCAACTTAAATGGCTCTTCTTCCAATGGAAAAGCCACCAAAGTTGGAGGAAGGTGTCAAATTTTGTCCAGTGGGATGGCAGGTTCTACCCTGTTAAGACTAATATTTAATTCTGGCAACAAAACATCCCAACAGCCTTACAGAGATGAACAGGAGTAATGTCAAT
Organism: Gekko japonicus; assembly: GCF_001447785.1. Taxonomy (NCBI): domain Eukaryota; kingdom Metazoa; phylum Chordata; class Lepidosauria; order Squamata; family Gekkonidae; genus Gekko; species Gekko japonicus. The sequence continues at coordinate 479,777 of NW_015174858.1, forward strand.
GGAATAGAAATCTGGACCAGTTTTTTGCTTGGAAAATTCTCCAGAGCAAGCCTGTGATTTTTGCTTATAAGGTCCCCTGCAAATGATGATTCCCAGATGCACAATAGAGACTCTTGTGGCACCTCAAAGACTAACAACTTGACTGTGGCATCAGCTTTTGAGAGCCAGAGCACGCTTGGTCAGATGTCAGGGTTTTTTGTGGTAGGGTGTTTTTCAGTGTCTTTCCAATGACTTTGATGATAGTGGTGGCAATCTCCAGTCTGTTAACAGTGCTAAAAATAAAGAGTGGCAAACCTCTTTAGCAAACTTGTTCCACTGGTTTATGCAGCGAGACCTAGATTAGATAAACTCTGAGGTACTCCAGTTAATGGTACAGATTGTAGAGACTGAGAAAATGCACCAAAAAGAATAGACTATTAGTTGCTGAGTAGGACTTTTTGCTATGTTTAGAATTGGGCAGTAGGATCTTAGCTGCCTGCACAATTCTGCTGCTGTAGTTTTTACTCATCAGGTTTGCCGAAGCGGCATCCACACAGCAAAGATTCTCTGTTTTCCTTTCATCACCACTGCAAATGCAGAGGCATATGCTATGGCAGTGGAGCTTTCACAAAGGAGCTTTCTAGCTACTTCCCTCCCTCGGCTGCTGTTCCCCCTGCATATTTTCCCCACTGCACCATGTTTTAAAAGCCTTCCCAATCTGTAACTGCTGTAGTACTTACTGTTTTTCTGGCTTTTCTTAAGCCGTCAAAAAGCCTTTCACTGGCATGGCCATAAAAATGGTGGCCATGAGCACTGATGACATGAAAGTGGTACCACCGTGAATGGAAACACATACCTTCCCCTCCAGATCGTGATAACAGGCTTGGACCTCATTCTTTCTAAAATTATTACAAAAGTATAGAAAGTGCATCACATAGATCAGAGGTCCCCAACCTTTTTTGGAGCCTGTGGGCACTTCCAGAATTCTTACACCAGGTGGGGGGGGCAACAAAATGGCCACCATGAGAGGTGGAGTCACACACAAAGGAAGTCCAGGGGGAAGAAGATTAATTTTTTAAAAACTACACCAGGAGAAAGGAGTGAGAGAGAATAAAACCAGCACTATAGTGGTAAGGTAATGGTTTCCCATGCTCAAAAGCCAGTCGAATCCGATTCCAGGGTACGGTGCTCATCTCTGTTTCCAAGCTGAAAAGCCTGCACTGTCTGAAGATGTTTCCGTGGTCATGTGGCCGGCATGACTAGACGCTGAGGTGTACAGAATGCTATTACCTTCCCACTGAAACGGTACCTATTTATCTACCTGCAATTTCTTGCTTTCGAACTGCTAGGTTGGCAGGATCTGGGATCAGAGATGGGAGCTCACTCTGTCATCCGGCACTTGGGTCTCGAACTGCTGAACTACTGACCTTCCGGTCTGCAGTTCAGCATCTTAACCACTGAGCCACCGCAGCATCTAATATAGTGGTAGCTGCTTCCAAAACAATGTCATTTTAATTTGCTCAAACAATCAGATCTCCAATGGCCAATCGAAAGCCCTGCTGGGCAAGAGCCTCACCTGGCCACACCCACTTTCTAAAAGCAGTTGGCAAGTGCCTGGAAAATTGTAAGGGGGACCATGGTGCCCATGGGTGCCACTTTGGGAACCCCTGACATTGGGTTTCTGTAGAAATAGCATGACCAAGTCATGTTCATTCCAGACGGAAGGGTTTCATGGAGCCATTTAGAGTCACACAGTTTGATGAGAACTCTTCCCACCAGTGCTCATTGTAATGGTGAAAATTAGAACAGTTAACTCTGCCTTTAAGATTAAGCACTATGTTTTACCATTTGGAGAAACCTGAATACAAGATGAACAAGGGTCAAGGAAGTGATAACTTCTAAAATTCTGTTTCTTTAACCTTTATTAACATAGATAATGATGTTCACGTGTTTAATAGTAACAAAGCGCACTCTTTAAAAACTTATTGCCCAGCTCCGCCATTCTAATCTGTTTTGGCATTCTGCATCAAGCATATTCTAAACTGGAAGAAGAGAATTAAAGTCTAAAAGATGCAAAATAAGAATTCTGAACACTGAATAATTATGGCATTACACTAGGGTTGCCAAGTCTTACCTGCTGTTGGAGCGGGGGGCTCCCGGCTTGTTCCTGGAGCGTGCGCGTGCGCACTGCAACCCCGTCACCCAGAAGTGACGTGACCACGCCGGGCACGCTGGGGGCGGGGCCATGACCGTCCGAGGGAAAAGCATAGAGTTTTCCCTTGGATGACCGTGGCCCTGCCCCCAGCGTGCCTGGCGTGGTCGCGTCACTTCTGGGTGACGTGCACGTCACGTACTTTTGGGGTAGGGTTCCCCCCGGGGCCCAATCCGCTGCCGGCGGGGAACTGGCCTCTGGGGCAGGGGTTTCCCCGCCCCCCGGGGGACTTGGCAAGCCTACGTTACACTGATTCAAGTAAAATCTTCCTGAACTGTAAACGGAGGGGGCGCAAGGTGAGAGAGCATGAACACAAAGGGCTGAGCAAAATATTTGATAATACCCCCCACAGGTGAAAAAGACCTTTTGTCTCACCCAGCTATCAGCCTACTACACAATGTAATTCCACAAACTTTCTGTTGAGGGGATCCTCTAGTTGATCTTTGCTCTAGAGGCATTTACTGGTCCCAGATCTCGCACTGGCACCTTGCTCTGCATTATCTCTCACACTGGCTGCCAGCTGCTCACTCCCACATTAGGTCAGTGGAATTGAAAGAATGTAAAGCAGGTGAAGAGTTCCAGTAAAGGTCAAACTTTATAGGTTTCATGGAAACACATTGTTGGAACAAAAATAGCTGGGGGAAAGGGTACACTCAATCCCTTTCATGACAATTTTTCTACTACCCCCAGCTTCTTCCTCTTTACAGCCTTCCAAATGCATGACTGCAAAATGTATCTGGAGCCTGGGTGGGAGAGCCACTCGGGGAAGGGGGATTTGGAGCTGAACAGCACCCAGCAGGGTAAGGATTTAGCACTTTCCTTCTCTGTCTTCTTCTCAAAAACTCACTTCTTACAGCCCTTTTTATTTACTTTTTTTTTTTAAGTGCCCATGAAGGGCTTCATTATCCACATTTATGTAACGTATAGTCAGGCCTTCAGTATGCCGATCCATTGGCACAGAATTTCCCAGGAAGGAAAATGTCTCTGAGCTTGCTCACCTTGAAGACAAAACCCAATACATGAACAGACCATGTCTCTCTCATTAAGAAGAAGATGAAAGAATGGGAAACCCATGAGTCAGTCAGATGAGTTAGTCAGAGGAGCTGCTAAATGACTTCGCTGGGGGGAGGAAAATGTTGACCTAGGAAACTGTCTCACCTGGAAGCCTTGACTTTTTCTCCCTTGGCAACTGCACAGCACAATCTCTTAAAAGGAAAATTTAGTCCCCCCACTTCCCCAAAAAATTCCCTTTACTGCCACCCCTCACACTACTGGTACTCACCAAAGCATGATAACCAAACCCTCAGGGACCAAGTGACTTGCCTTCCCCATTGTATCAACATAAGAACATAAGAACATAAGAGATGCCAATGTTGGATCAGGCCAAAGGCCCATCCAGTCCAACACTCTGTATCACACAGTGGCCAGAAATACCAGTGCCATCAGGAGGTCCACCAGTGGGGCCAGGACATTAGAAGCCATCCCACTGTTGACCCCCCCCCAAGCACCAAGATGACAGAGCATCACTTGCCCCAGAGTCCCTATCTATACCTTGTGGCTAATAGCCACTGATGGACCTCTGCTCCATGTGCTTATCTAATTCCCTTTTGAAGCCGTCCATGCTTGTATCCTCCTTGTTCTCATAAACATCTCTCTCTGCAGCAAACAGGAGGCTTCAGCCTGTTGATCACCACAAGACAACATGTTGTCCAAGACAACACTCAGAGAAAACTTTGCTCACATTTATATTATTCTTTCGGTCTTGTTTGCTCATCATACCCTTATTCACCCCACCTCCACAGGTCAGCTGAGGCTCTTGGAGATCAGGAGACCACCTGGCTGTAGATCTGTAGAATTCTCAAGCTGTGATGTTCTTATGCATTTAGAGATTTAGAGGACATTTCCTCTCCCTGAGGGCAGGGGGAACATTTTCTGTTTGGGTTTTTTTTAATGCTTTCCTCCCAAATCATTGGGTAAAAAGAAGAGGGAGCTCAATGTTAGTTCTTCCCTGCCCAGTTTTTTTCAAGGCCTTGATATCTCTATAGGTGACCTGGTCCTGGTTGTGGTTTGAGAGGGCACAAGGTGATACCTTGAGGAAACTAAAAGAAGGTTTGAGTCTGGGTAGTCTCTGCGGAGGTGTCCTGCCCTTGGCCTTTGTTCCCCACTGCCACTCAGAAGGGTAGGGGGGGAATGGGGGGACAGAAATAGTATCCCACATTGCTGTAATGTCACTTCTGGCTGCAGAACCGGAAGTGACACCACCACATTGCAGGACATTCTAGGATTCCCCTGAAGCTTTAATTACAAAGGAACTTCAGAAACAGACTAGAACAGGAGATCACTGAATTACAAGTTATTACAATACTCAGGACAATGGAACCGCCAGGGCTTAACAGAGACATTGCTTTCTTATCTCACCACACATGCTAACATCAGTTCTCACATCTGTTTGTAAATTCCTTTATTATGCTGTATGCTAATTTGCTGCTATGCACAGGTCTTACCAATCACCTTCATCCAGTCTTAGCTATATTTACTGCTCAGTTACTTATGCATCTTGACTCTATTGGCCCTTCCTGGCAACATCCTTCTCACCTGCTACCTATGTAAAGGTTGGTGACTTCTGTTGCAATGTATCTGAAGAAGTGTGTGTGCACACAAAGGCTTATACCCAGAATAAAACTTTGTTGGTCTTAAAGGTGCCACTGGACTAAACTTTACTCTGCTGCTTCAGACCAACATAGCAACCCATCAGAATCTACCTGAAACTCTATGGTTTTTATACTGTCTGAATAAGTCTCTCCCCCCCCCCCATCTCCCATGGGCTGCCTTTTGATAGCTGGCAACCCTAGTAACCTCCTCAGAGTCCCCTCGAGCTCCATGAGGAAAGAAAGTATGATAAAAATGTAAGAAACTGAAAGTAAATGACTAATGGATGACTAACGGTGCCTTCTACAGTAAATATATGATGTGTGAGTGGCAGCTATCTGCCTTTAAATACAGAGTAAATACACACCAGGGAGCTACAGCTAAGATTGCTTCAGGATGTGGGATTGATTGATGAATTTAAAATATCCACACTTTGAGCTATGCAGCTAAAAATAACAGTTAAAAAGTGGTACAAATATCATTTTAAAACCTGTCATTTTTTTTTAAAAAAAAAACCTTAACAAAAAGCAATTTCCCTGTCCCACCTTTCCTCCAAGGAGCCCAGGGCAGGATACATTTTTCTCTCCTTCTCCATTGTAGCCTCACAACAACCTTGAGTAGGGTTGCCAGCTCCAGGTTGGGAAACTCCTGCAGATTTGGAGGTGGAGCCTGGGGAGGACAGGCATTTTAGTGGGGCACAAGGCCACACACAGAGTCTACCCTGCAAAGCATCCATTTTCTCCAGGTCCCGCCTGGAGGCTTGCAGCCTCCTGAGGCAGGATTGCCAACTGTGGCTTGGGAAATTCCTGGAGATTTGGGGGTGGAGCCTGGGGGGGGTGGAATTTAGGGGGGGGGAGCTCAGCAGGGAAGTGATGTCATAGGACTCCGGCCTCAGAAGCTGCCATTTTCTCCAGGGAAACTGATCTCTGTTGTCTGGAAATGAGTTGTAGTTCTGGGAGAACTCCAGGCCCCACCTGAAGGTTAGCAACCCTAGAGATAGGTCAGGCTAGGAGTTATATACAGATTTGAACCCAGGCCTCACTGTCTAATTCAGCTCACCACCTACAGCTCCCTCCCCTCCATTTGTTGTCTCTCCCATATCAAATTTTATCTGGTAAAGATTTCATAAAGCACCAAGGAGACTAACGTTGCTGCTGCTCAGGGCTCTTTTTGTAGAAAAAGCCCAGCAGGAACTCATTAGCATAATAGGCCACACCCAACACCAGAAACTCATTAGCATATTAGGCCACACCCCTGCCAGCACAGCTCATTTGCATATTAGGCCACACCCCAATGTTACCAGAAGTGTGGTTATCCAGCCACACCCACCTTTTGCTTGTTATTCTGTTTACCTTGTTTGTTGTCAAAACCCAGGGCTGTTTTGTAGCAGGAACTCCTTTGCATGTTAGGCCACACACCCCTAATGTAGCCAATCCTAATGGATTTCTGCTGTTGGGTGTGGCCTATTATGCTAATGAGTTCCTGTTGGGCGTGGCCAACTTGGGAGCCAGCTGGAACTCCATTCCTGTGCGTTCCTGCCCAAAAATAGCCCTGCTGCTGCTGCTGCTTCTGCTTCCTCCTCCTCTTCCTCCTCCTCCTCTTCTTCTTCATCATCATCATCATCATCATTTAATAATGATATTTGTGGAAAAGCCGTATCATTGTTATTGTTGATATTATTTTCATGAACCACTACCACCTGCATAATTAATTTACAGGGCCACAGAAACAGAAATATAAATAACATCCAAATGGGCTTGAGCTCTATTTTACAAATGAAACGTCTCCTGTTATCACTGTCATCACTTATTGTAACCTGACTGGAAACGGTACCTTTTGGACGCCTTGGTGAGGAACTAGCCTCAGCGTGATTTGGAAGGAAAAGAACAGTTTGAGCCAGAGGGGATAGCAAGGGATTGGTGTTTGTTCTGAACTTCGTTGCAAGACTGTGTCAAGTTCCCTGCTGAAAGAATTAGTCTGGTCGGGCAACAATGGAGTGCTTTCATTAGTGCGCTCAACACAGAAGCGCACAGAGCACTTACTTGGTTCAAGATGCAAGCACAGTTTTTCATGAAAACTTTTCAGCTGAGCCCACACTCTCTTTGCTCTTGGGGTTGCTGTTTTCTACTAGCTCGACAGCCTATTGCGCATGTGTGTCTGTGCGCACACAATGCATTGCGAACAACTCTCCATTCATGAAGCTGAAGCCAGAGGAACAGAGATTCGATGCAACAGAGGAATCTGTCAATGAAATAATTCTGAAGACTCCCTGAAGAAATGAAAGCCATATTTATTGGTGCCCTCTTTCAGTAGCTCTTCATCCCCAAATGCATAGGTTGAGTATTTGGTTACGCTGATCCCCCCAATTTTTTTTTCCCGGGGCTGTACTTGAGAGTTCATGTCAGGGTGAGAGCAGACTGAAGTATGCAACACACAACACAGAGCATTCATCGCTGCAGAAGGAAATCTGCACCCACATGCCTGAATTAAGGGCTACATTGCTTAGATATTATTCTCACTCCATCTCAGGCAAGTCCAGACACAAATTAAAATATCTGAACTGTGCCAGCTTTATTAAGCAGCTCAATCAAGCGAGATTTTTTTTTTATTTGCGTCTCTGTATGTGGCCTCCAAATCTCTGACTCTGAAGGTCTTCTATTGTGTTAAAAGAATTCTGGTGAATTCTTCTCTGTAAGAGCAGCCTAACTGTGAATGCCTCAGTGATCACTGATGCTGTTTGGTCAAGTGGGAGAAAATACAGCTTCATGTGAAGAACTGATTATTCAGAGGTCAGAATTGCAAAGGGAGGATAGTATGCAGTCGTGGTTAAAGGGCTGAGCTTAGATGTGAAAAACCTAGGATAGATCCCAGATTCTTGCTCAGTCAAGAAACTCAGTAGCCTTGGGTCGGTCACAAGTTCTCTCAGAGCTGTTCTCTCAAGAGCAGTTCTCAAAAGAGCTCTCTCAGCCCCACCTACCTCACAGGGTGTTTGTTCTGGGGAGGGGAAGGGAAAGGAGATTGTAAGCTACTCTGAGTGAAGGGCAGGGTATGAATCCAATCTCCTCCTCCTCCTCCAGAGCCAGTTTCATGTAGTGGTTAAGTGCGCTGACTCTAATCTGGGAGAACCGGGTTTGATTCCCCACTCCTCCACTTGTACCTGCTGGATGACCTTGGGCAAACCATAGTTCTGGCACAGCTGTCCTTGAAAAAGAGCAGTTTCTCTCAGAGCTCTCTCAGCCCCACCTACCTCACAGGGTGTCTGTTGTGGGGAGGGGGAGGGAAAGGAGTTTGTAAGCCACTCTGAGACTCCTTTGGGTAGTGTAGGGCGGGTATAAATCCAATCTCTCCTCCTCCTCCTCCTCCTCCTCCTCTTCCTAGACATGTGAGAAATACACACAATTCTGACACCCCATTAAAAAGTGGGGTATTTACATCTGGGTAGAAAGAGGCAGCTGAGCCTTGCCTGTGCTGGGTCTTCTGGTCATGGGCTGGGGAAATGCTGTTCTAGAGAGGAAAATGCTGGCTCTTCTTTCCACCTGTTGTATAATGCTTCCCCATCCCTATTTATGTTGGGCTTCAACAATGACCTGATCCTGACACTCTGAACTGTGGTTTCCTGGATGTGACTGGTTCAGATGGCAACTGTGACACACGTGGAGGAGGGGCTTCAGATTCCCCCCACCATGCACAATTTTCCTGACTGGAACTGGTCTGGTTTTGTTTTGGTTTTTTTTTGCAATTTGGCCTGTTGAGGAGACCCACAACTGTACACATGGGTTTCTTCAATGGCCAGATATTGCCCCCCTGAGATCATGGGTTCAATGTGAGGTGAATACTAAACCAAAAAAGTGAGGGGCAGGGGGAGACAACAACAAAACCCAACACAAAGAAATAGATGAGGTCATCTAAAAGGGAGCAAGCTCCAAAAGTGCATAAATGGAAAACCCAAAGTAAAAGTACACTTTAATAATAACAATGAAATATTTTCAACAGTAAGCAGCACAATACACTAAAAATAGTTACTCCAGTGCTAAGTAGCGACTAACCCAATATATAGTATAAATGTGCGGATCTAACAATGTGACAAGTATTTAAACACTTAGCTACTTCATCAAGAACAACCAACACGTGTTTGTCGCATACTCATTTTATCCAAACCACCAAACACGTTTTGGCTTTTGCCTTCTTCAGTGGTGTACATATTACAACTTACAACTTATCTCAATATAAAAACTCTGATTAAATACAAATGGCATCTGGCATGTAGTGTAAAACAATAGAGCTGCATATATCCTATAGATAGAACAATGTTTGATGTTTTGGATTAACTGGACCATAAGCTCCATGTGGAAGCAGCCTATCTATATTCCCAGTAAGTCAAACAGCAGATCAAGGGAGAGTGGGAGGTTGTTTGTGGTTGGGGAGTAGTTCAGAATAAAGGATCGAACTACCTCACCTTGAACCATGTCTCCAGTCAGAACTGGTGCCTACGTTACTGCTATTCATCAAATAAAAAGCACTTGGGAGCTCCACTGGTGGAACTCTGGGGTCTTGTCTAGTTTGGCCCTGAGACTGTAGGCAAAATTACCATATTTACCCTAAAGGACAAGGACCCTAAATGTCAAATGATCCTCCTTAAAATAAAGGTAATACACAAAGATTTTAAAATTAGTGTAAATGACACTACCGTGTTTGCAAATTTAAGATGTCACCCATCTTTTTTTGATGGAAGATGTGGAAAACAAATAGTCTTTTTCTTTTCCGATAAATAAGGGTATTTTCCAGCACTATTATCTGACCTGCCAGGGATTGAACCTTGGACTCTCTGTATACAAAGTGTGCGTTCTGCTACTGAGCTACAATAACCCTCATTCTTCAATAGGCAACAGCCAGGGAAAATTCAAACCAAGTGATTATCCCAAGAGAAGTTTCACTTAGCAAAAGATAGCCTGAGAAATGAGTCACCCAAATGATCCTTATAAAAACTCTAATGGTATTCTTTCAGGCTGTGCAGCAATGCTGTCATTTTTGCCATTCACCAGGTAACATATGCATCGTGCCTATCTCTGGAGTGCTTATTTAGTTGAACCCCAGACTGGAAGCGATTGACTTCTTTCGGAGTAATTTTTTTTAAAGATAGCAATTTGCAACTGCCTGGTAATGAGACTGAATTTAAACTTCCACATCTGAGCATTTATATGCTTCCTGAAGATGCTGGAAAAACCCTGTTTCTGAAGACAAACCCAGCTGCCCCAGCCAAGCCAAGTTCACCCAAGCAATTATGTCTGTTTATGGACTGAGCCCAGCTTCAAGTCCTTTGTGTCTGTGTCCCGCAGGCTGAGCAGATCCATTTCAAAGAATAAAGTCTGTAAAACAAGCAGCAGCAAATCGGTTTGAATAGTGAGCTGGCATCAGTACAAATCAGATTCAGACTGGTATTTATTCCTTTATGTGCAGGGCTGGCGTCAGTTGCCAGGGCCCAAGGCCTCTAGGAGGGTCCATTACTACTGACCCTCCTCCTACTCACTTGCTAGCACTCTACTATCCATGCTTCCGGCTGCACACATTTCCCAGTCCCACCAGGGAAAGGGTTGCGGGCAGTGGAGGCTGCTGTGAGCATGGGAAGTGGCCTAGGGATGCCAGCTCTGGGTTGGGAGATACCTGGAGATTTTGAGGGTGGAGCCTGGGGAGGGTGTGGTTTGAGGAGGGACTTCAGCAGTGCCATAGAGTCCACCCTCCAAAGCAGCCACTTTCTTCAGGGGAACTGATGTTGGTCGTCTGGAGATCAATTGTAATAGTGAGAGATCTCCAGGTGCCACCTGGAGAGTGGCAACCCTAGGGAGCGCAAGGTCTTGCAAGCAGGCACAAAAGGACCCACAGGCTAGTGGGAGGCATGAGGAGAGGTGGGAGGGAATGAGGGTGTGAGGAGGACTGGGTGGTAGGCAGAGGAGGGGAGGGGAGGCTGGGAACACTCTGCCAGGGGCCTCCCAAAACCTGGAATCGGCCCTGTTTATGTGTGTAGAAGTTACACTCAAATGCCAGGTCATGTGATTATCTTAAGAACTGGGGGGGGGGACTGAAATTAAAATATGTGGTACCTGGCTAATATTTCAGAAAAACGTAAGAGGATCTTTTTGATTCAGCTAAACAAGGATTTTTGCACTGTGGATGGATCATGGGTATAGAGGGACAAGTGAAGGGCACAGGCACAAGCAGTTTTGAAGGAGGGTTACTGCGGAAGAAGTCAAAGAAAAGGCAAGAACCAGCAAGGGGGTCTGAGGCACAGACAACAAGGTGATCCAGAACAGGAGCTGTTGACCAGCTTGGCACCAGCCTCTTCCTGCTTCCCTTGGCGGCTTGGAATCAAGAGGCAAAATGCAAGGACACTGAAGTGCTTTCAGGTTAGGTTGCATTCCAAAGCAAGACAGAGCGGAGCACTACTCATTTCTGGCAATTACATATTTTAATCATCGGCTTTCACTTTGATGGGCTTAAACGAATCGTTATGCTTCGCATTTCTATCACACTTTGTGAATGTTTAAAGGACTTCGCTGTCATTATAGTATGTCAATAATCCTTGCAACAATCCTGTAAAGCAGGCCGGTGTTCTTATCATTGCAATTTGGCGTAGATGAAGTTGAGAGATCCTGGCTTGCTGAAGGGCCAGACTGGTGGTGGAAGATACATCAATAATGCCTTAATAGCAGCTATGGGAGAATTCAGTTCAGAGTGGGGCTGTGGTGTGTGTTGGTGGGTTTGGCTGCTTCCTTGTACCACGTCTGATGCAAATCACATGTCTTCCCTTTCTGTTTTGCCGCACAGGAGAAACATCAAGGCACCTTGAAGGCATCTAGATGTATTTCCACACAGTCCCAGGCTCTTTTTGTAGCAGGTACTCATTTGCATATTAAGCGACACACCCCTAATGTAGCCAATCCTCCAAGAGCTTACAGTAGCTCCTGTAAGAAGAGCTCTGTAAGCTCTTGGAGGATTGGCTACATTAGGGGGTGTGGCCTAATATGCAAAGGAGTTCCTGCTACAAAAAGAGCCCTCTGACAGAGGGACCCTTCTTACCTCACTATGGCACCAGTCCAGATTGCCCCTTTCTTTCCTGCTATAAATGCTTTAAAACCTTCAAGTTGCCCAATCATGGAACTTCTAGCATTTCCTAGAGAGTTTATAGTTGAGGTGATATTTGAACTTGGATCTTTCGGGCATACAGCTCCACTCTTACTGTCATGTTAAACCAGTCCACAGGATGCTGCCAAGAATGGACCATGCTCAGTCAGTGGCTGGCTTCATCGTTTGCCAATATTTATTTATTTATTTATTTATTTCATTATATTTTTACCCCGCCCTCCCAGCAAAGCCTACATGGCTCCATCAGCTGATTCTTAAATCTGTGGACTGAGGTCATGCAGGCAGGGGGGAGGTTTTTGCAGCAAAGTTGGGGGACCCCCAGGTTTGCAGAAAAATCTGAAAAGTTAAAAGAAAAATGAGATGGGTTAAAATCCACGCAAAATGAACAAGCATTTTTTGCACAAACACAGAGGATGAGTCTCTGTCGGCCCACCAAGAGACCTGGAGGAGGCAGCACTCCATGTGCGCACAATGAGAAGGCGAATGGGAGCCCCTGCCTCTGCTGCTCCCCACAGCTGGGCAGGCAGAGCAGTGGGGAGGAGGGGCAGGAGGGAGGAAAGAGCAGAGGGGGAGGGGAGAGGTACGGATGGGAGGCCAGAGTGGCAGGTAAGGTGGGTGAGCAGGCAGTGCAGCAGGGGCAGAGATGGGAGGGAGGGGATAACAATGGGGAACAATGTTCCCTCTACACTGTGGAGTCTTGTGTGTAGAAATCCTACTTTGTGAGCTACTGGCATTAAGGTGGGTGAGCGATTTGGCTACTATATAAATTAGTTTGCTCTGGAGCCATCCTTCCTGAGCGAAGACAAAAATGTGTGAGCCAGAGGCTAAGAAAACTGTGAGCTAGCTCACACTAACTCAGCTTAGAGGGAACACTGATGGAGAAGGGGACAAGCTGGAAGCCAGAGGAGTGGGACAATCTCAGGCTGAACAACGAAAATCCAAAAACAATGTTCTCTTGTGTGATTTTCTATCATACGGGAGATGGATTTAAATGTAGATTTCATTTCAAATTTGACTTCACTGGTTGACTTCACTGGTTGAGTCTCCCCAGTGTGGCCCCCTTAGGTACCTGGGTGCCAGCCATTAGGTTTCCTGACATCATTTCAGTGGTCAGCAAGTGATGGGGAGGGGGTTTAGATGATAAATTACCAATCTGAACCACTAGGAGGTGGTGATGGAGCTCATGGGGCTACAGCCACAGGCACATAGGTACTGAGTGGCCAGTGGGACCCGACACAAGTGCGGAATGATGACATCATTTGCTGGTGCTGTGTACTGTTAGCCACTGGCATGGCACTGCAGCTGTGACCCCAGCAAGCCACAAATAGCCTACGCCCTTCTTCCCCAAAGCATCTCTTCCCCCAGACAAAGAGCCAGTTCCAGCTGTCTTCCACCCCACTGGAGCAGGAAGTACATTTGAAGAACCTAGGAGGCATCACCAGTGTGTCTGCAGGGAGCCCCATTCAGAAACAGCTATCTCCGTCGCACAAGGATTTCTGGCTTACACTTTTCCAGTGTTTTGTGATTGGCACCAGCACCTGAAGAGAGCCACTCTGTGATGTATCCCATCCACCGTGGCAGTCAGTTTGTGGAGATCCCTAGTCCACGTTCTTGAAATTCCAAAAGCGCCCACAAGACAAGATTGGGGACTCCTGCCTCAGGTGAATGATCAGGGAGTCACTGCAACATAAGCTTTGTCTACTGAACACTGTGGACAATTTACTCTCTGCATCAGGGATTGCCTTCTGCATCACCCATTGCTGTGGACTCCTGTTATGTATGCAGCGGCCACACGGCGGCCACAAGGAAGTCAGGAGCTTGGCTCCAGAAGGACAATGGGACCTAGGATCCTAGTTCCCCCCCCCTAGCTGACCAATGGGCTTCTTGGCGGGAAATTCAAACCCTCCAATGGAGTGGGAGGCCCGGGGTCGGGAGTGTATATAGTTGGCCTTGCAGGGCTGTTGTTGTTCTTATGTTAAGTACGCAATAAACGTGTGCAACGGCATGTCGTCGTCCGAGTCTTCCATGCGGCGAACCCAGTACTTATGGACTCCATTCCTCTGTCATTGTATTAAAGTTGTTTTTACCTCAGAATGACCCTTGGCTGAAAAATGTACCAAAAAGCTTGAGGCTTTGTGAGTGGGTTGATTTGTTTTTCTCGAAGTAGATACTTCCTTACCTATTATTACCTTATTTTCTTCTTTTGCTATTGCTCTTCAGCATTCCTGTTTGTTATTTTGCAGATGCCAGTTCAGATGTTCCAGGTACAATATGAAGGTGGGGAAAGGATAGTACATGCAATCAGTTTTTCAAATCCTTCTCAATTTTTCCCATTTCAATTTTTTTCCCATTCTATCAAATCACTCCAGTTCTGTAGTTCCCAAATATTCCACCTTTCTGGAAATGGATTCCACTTTTATGTATCCGCTACAGAACTTCTCCATGAAACCTCCCACATTGCAAGGGGTTCTTAGGGGCACATTACATATTACAAACAAGTGAATGGATTAATGCCCTAGTGAAGATATGTGTGCATGTGTGAAGAAAAGCACGTTTAGGAGGGAGTGGAGCAAAAGGAGAGGAAGAAGGTGAAGCCACACTGGTAAAATGTAATTTTGGTGGTATTCCCATTCTGTATACCTTTGTAGTTGGACATAGTAACCAATTTTTAGCAGTACTTGGCAGCAATATCAATGTAACAAGCACAATGGAAATCCCAAATCATAACTCTAAGACCATCAGTGTGGACTAATTCTTAACTTTTAATGAACTTATGGTGTCTGTTGGTCGAGAGACAGTAAAAATCAGTTCACTAAAGCAAGAACTGTGTATTCATTCGTGTCTCAAGATTCAAACGTACTGAAATATTTCTGTGAATAGTTAATACATCAGGGATTTAGCAATTCTCAAGACAAACACAGGGATCCAAACATAGTGTTTTCTTTTTCTCAGGAACACTTTTGCTTGAGGGGCAGATTTGCAAGGAAGAATTGACAGGTTCATGATGAATGCTTGCTCTTTTCCCATCTGCTCTTTCTTCCCCCACCCCCTTGGCCCCTCAGCATATTTTAATTCATTTTTTTCCTGACTGGGCACAAATTAAGAAAATAATAGCCTGACTGAGGAAAAACAAGCTAATGGGGCCCTTCCAGGAGAGAATCAGAAGACACAGGAAGAACTAAACACTTTCCCACTTGTTGATTCTCCTCTAGAGATGTTCTTTGTATCGTCATGTGTGTTCCCTCAGAAAATCAAGGGTGGAAACAGGTGTTTGCTAAGTCATTTGGGGTTCTTAAATGTTCGTGATCAGTTTTGGGATATTGGAGGACTAAAATGTTCCCCAGATTCCACCCAGGCTTAGTTAGCTTTTGGGGCTTGTGCTTATTCTCTGCCCCTCTTTATAGTCTTCTTGCTGGCAGCCCGATTCTAGCCAATCAAAGATCATATAACCAGAGTGATGACACCATGGTCCAACATAGCCAGTTGGACCCACAAGCACTGTCCCACTTTGGGCCCTCGAAAAGTCGGGACATTCTGTGGCTATCCCGGATGTATTGGCATTGTTACAGAATGCCCTGCTGACCCACAAGCACTGTCCCACTTGGGCCCTCGAAAGGTCGGGACATTCTGTGGCTATCCCGGATGTCCAGCTGGTGGTGCGACTCAACCAAGCCCACTTGACTCCCAAACTTCCTTGCTTCTGTCTGAATAGCTACTCTGCCTCCAGTTGGTCGAATAGCGTACTTCCCACTAAGAAGGCCAGCACTCCCAGCACTCCATCTCCACTGCTATTTTCAGGCTCCACCTAGTGCCTGCATCTCCTGCTTTAATGCTGACTAGCCTTCATAGTGACAACTTACTGCACTTGTACATTTCTGGGGATCTAGGGATCTATTGACCGACCACCTCCTTTCCCCGGCATCATTTTAGTAACATGTTCTAGCAGATATTGAGAACAAAAGAAGACATATATTACAAAGAAAATGGCCACACACAGCAATGGACCGAACAAGTTTACAGAGTAAAGGTGCATATATGAAATCCTTTGCCCCTTCGTTAAACATACTCTGACTGTTGTTATTCTAGGGTAGGCTCTTTACTCTTAAAGTTACAGCATTCTGTCAGTCATTCTGCCATTACCTTTAGTCTTTGTCTGGGCTTCCTGCCCTTTGTTAGCTCTACATCAAGGTGGAGCCCAGGAGTGTCAGGTGCTTTCTAGAAGTCATCCCCAGAATAGACTTTGTAAAACGGACCCCATTCCTCTTGTGTCAGTGAAATGTAACTCCTCTGTCTGCCCACCCTCTCATAGGTCAACCTTTCTTTTCCTGTCCTTTCCAGGAAGAGATACTAGCATTTGGTATACCCAAGTCTCTGTCACCACCAAGATGTCATGTTCATGCCAAGGTGTAAGATGGCTCTTTGATTGTTCTCTTCTGGCCAGAAACATTTCCACAACCAAACCTCAAGTACTGTATGCTTGTGAGAGCCATCAGCTAGATGGGGGTGCTTGACAGCAATTAACCAGTCTCCTGTTTCCTGTCCTTGTACCATCAGCGAAATTTCTTGGAATGAACGAGGGGTTTTTGTAGCCCCAAAATTCTCCAATGTGATGTAGCCCAAAGTGTGGAGTGCATTTCTCCCCAGGCATCTTCATTAAGGCATTTCAGAGTGAGGGCAATGCTTCCTACATCATATTAGCCTCAGTTTAAATGGATAGCAATAATGCATGCTCACACCCTGACCTGGATAGCCCAGGCAAGCCCGATCTCATCATATCTCAGAAGCTATGCAGGGTCCACTCTGGCAAGTACTTGGATGGGACAACTCCTTGAAATACCAGCAGTCGGGAGGTGGGGGCAGTCTTTATTCAGCCACCTTTCTGTATATCCCCCAGGCTCCCAGTAGGGGTGTATAGAAATATTTTTTCTAAATTCTCATGCCTTCTTCCTGTGATGACATTCTGTGCATCTTTTTTTCCTGTTGCAGGCCAGATGGCCTAGTGTGATTTCTGTCACTTGACCAGATGGCTGAACCACCAAATAGCCATGCCATATAATCATGCCAGATACCCACATTCCTTAACACCTCTCTGCTGAGGACCAGACGAAGGCTCCTCTTGTATGGCCTACATGGGCCATGTGACATACGCAATGGAGAAAGCTGGAAGTTGGGTCACCTGACTGCAGGCAGGGCCTCTAACTTCTTAGCCAATCCCCACACTCCTGATGTTGGCAGCTATGGCAATTAGAAATTGGGCACACACCCCTGCCGCTCGTGATTGGCTGATGGCCACAGCTGATGGTGACTGGCATGGGGTTCTTTAGAGA
>NW_015174858.1:497204-508353 GCF_001447785.1 Gekko japonicus
TATGCTTTGCACTGAATAAAGATCATTCATATTTGTAATTGTCTCTGATGCGGTAGTTGAGCTCCAGGGCTAAATCTTGTGTCTAAACACTGACCACCAAGCTACCACTGTGAGAGTAATTGTGTGCACCTCTGAGTTAGAGTTGCTGATGTGTTAAGTCCCAGATGCCAGCTAAGAGATTGAATCTCTGCTCTTAGGCTGGGTGGGGACCCCTTTGAAGAGATTCTGGTGGCAAACTGTTGTGAATTCTAGAGAGAGTACGGTCTCGTGGATTTTGTTTCATGTGCTGAAATATAGGGTTCCCTCTCACCCCTGGACTGGGCTGAGTGGGTTTAATCCTGTACAAGGGGTCAGTCACCAGAGGTCGCTGTGACTTCCAGGTGCACACACAGTCAGTCACCAGAGGTTGTCATGACTTCCAGGTGTACACATAGACACACACGCATGCATGTATAAAAAATACAAAAAAAAAACCCCTTGAAAGAAAAAAATGCATGCTCACAGCTATTGTGCTGGGAATAGTTTTGCCCTGTTTAAAGCTCCTGCCCCCAAAACAAAAATGTTTGTGAAAACTCCCCTCTGGTTACACTTCAGCCTTTGTGTATTTCTGCCTTCAGTCAATTGATTTATGTATTATAACACACTGGACAGGCGGCATCATTTTCCTTGGCTGCAGATTTCCTTTCATGGTAATAGTGAAGCCTCTTCACATTGAAGCCTTTCTTACTACTAAAGGCACAACTGAAAAGATGCTACCTCTCAAAGGGCAAGAAAGGAATCTTTGGATTTATGGCTTCATTTTTTTGTCAGTTTGGTACAAGCCTTAGGCGATGCAGGAACAGTCCTACAAGGCCAATTTTCAGACTGTCACAAATGATTCTTTGTCTTACAGGTTAATGGAGATTCTACACAGATGTTAATATAAACCAAGATTCTGGAAGATAAATTTGTGCTGCATGTGTGTGTATGTGTGTCTACAAGTATGCAGTTTTTGTGAGTATTCCATCTTACTTTTCCTTCTCCTACAGCAAGCCACTCCTCTTAAAAGTGACATATACACAGGAATAATGTACAAACATTTCAAGATAGAAGGAAAAATTGGCTGTCATGAAGAATGCGTACTAGCATGTGAAACAAAGACTGTCCCGAAGAAAGCCTGTCTTCAAAATTCTTCCATTTTATTGATCAAGGTGGAGGGGAAGAAGAGAACCTATGATGAATACAATGCAAACTACATGTAATATGTAGAGCTCTGTGATTGCTCATCGGTTGTATTCTTTTAATATTTAAAAGCAGCTGTGGAGTGTGGCAGTTTGGGCCAGGACTGAAGCAGCGAGGCAGGACATCAGTACTTTCCTGTTAACCCAAGCTGCTATTGGCACTAGCAGGAAAAAGACAGTTTCAGGTGGGTGGCCACGTTGGTCTGAAGTAGAACAGTGAGATTCGAGTCTGGTAGCTCCTTAAAGCCCAACAAGATTTCCAGGGGAAAAGTTTTCAAGAGTCAAAGCTCCCTTCTTTGGATACCAGGTATTGGAAAACAGAGCTTTGACTCTGAGAAGGAGAAAGACAGATGCTTATATTGCACCTGTCTTCCCTTTCCCCCATGGCTAATGGCACCACGGCACTCTCATTTCTGTTGAGGAAATGGCAGGAAGGGAATTGTTAAACCGTTCCTTCCCTATGGGCCTAATTCAAGTTTCTTCCATGTCTGCATTTTAACCAATGGGGCCAAACTACATGTTACATTGGACGTATGTGATTGGCTCTCCCATCTTTTACTCTGAAACGTATCCATAGGTATCCAGTTTTGAACTGGGGTCATGATCCTGAGCAAAGGAGTTTTTTCCCCTCTTGTGTTGCTTTACTGATCAAAATTGTCCCCCTGAAAGAAACTCCTCTTCTCTCCCTGCTCAATTCAGCCAAGGGAGGCAAGTTTCATCCTGGGAAACAGCATATGTGAGGGGGAACAGCTCTACAGTGGCACTAGAGCCCCAGTTCAAAACTGGATACCTATGGATACTTTTTAGAGTACAATTATGTCATGAACCCAGGAACAGTGAGATATAGCAGAGTGGTAAAAGTTAAATGACCTGGAACAGAAACATTTAAGAAAAGCAAATTTCTTGACTGTTGGTTGCCTTTTCTATATGTCATCAATGAATGAAGGACAGGCTGTTCCAGACCAGATAAATACAAACACAATATTCACATTTCAAGAAAAGTTTTGATGTCAACAGACTAAGATACATCACACTTGTAGTTTTTTTAGGAGGTGGTTGGGATTTGGATTTTCACACTGATGATCCAGTCTTTCAGGTTGTGCATAATGTATGTGGTGGCCAAGCATTCATAGCGATGTTGCTTTTTGATCCTTCGATGTTGGCTCTTCCTATCATTGTGAAGCAGAATTCACCATTAAAAGCATTAAAAGTTTATGAATATTTACATTAATATTTCTGATCACCATCTTTTTCATTCCATTTCGTGTTCCCCTGATTTTTCATAGGAGCAAGACAAATTTCTGGGCCCCAGCTCACTGCTAACCATGGAAAACACAGATGACCTTTAGATAGATATGTACTTATCCTATAATTTAAGTAAATACTTTATTTATTTATTATTTATTGTTGGCATGTCTAAAAATAAAGAACAGCTTACGGAAGTGACAAACTTTTCCTTGGGGACTGAGATGTTTTGGAGACCTGCTTAATCTGCAAGTCTTACTGAAGTCCTTTTAAACACCATACTTCTATTGATACAGCCCAAAATCACATTTGCCTTTTTAGCTTACAGCATCACACTGCTGACTCATGTTCAGTGTATGGTCTACTAAAACTCCTAGATCCTTTTCGCACACAGTACTGCCAAGACAAGTCTCCCCCACCCTATAATTATGCATTTGATTTTTCCTACCTAAACGAAGATGATGATGATGAGGAGGAGGAGGAGGAGTCTCAGAGCGGCTTACAATCCCTTTCTTTTCCCCACAACAGACACCCTGTGAGGTAGGTGAGGCTGAGAGCTCTGAGAGAACTGCCCTTGAGAGAACAGCTCTGAAAGAATTTATGACTGACCCAAGGTCACACCAGTAGCTGCATGTGGAGCAGTGGGGAATCAAACCCTGTTCTCCCAGATTAGAGTTCGCGCTCTTAACCACTACACCAAACTGATGGTTTACATCATGGCTGGCACCCTACCCTACCTGACGCTCCTATCCCTTGTGAATTATTCCCTTCCCATGCCCACGAAGCACTCACAGACAAGGAACAGGAGGGAATTACAAAACACAAATTCACCACTTGTTATAATATATCACTGTGTATATGGCTTTATGGTTTTTAATTGTTTAAAACTTGTTCATCGCCTAAGGCCCCACATTTGTGGGGATTAGGGCATTCATATAAATGTAATGAAATAAATAAAGTCCAGTTTTGTAATAACCCATGTACACAGCTTCTAATACAGTGATGCCCATGCTATAAAGTAGGATTTCTGTTGGTTTTGGTATGAAATTTTGAGCATGACAGCCCTCAAGGGGCAGTGATGCCAGCATGGAAATCAGCATCTCACAGGCTCTGCATGTGTGATCTATTATCAACGGTACTGGAACAGATTGAGAAGAATTGTGCCACAGTTGCTTCTGTGCTGACTGGTAATGTTATACCCCAAAACTTTCCACACATGAAGACAGAGACGTGTACCAACATTCTCATATCAAAGATCATTATCTGAATCTGCCTTTCTCCACCACCACACCAATGTTCTTCACCGACAGCACAATGTATCCATTTACCATGCAATGCAATGTAGTAGTTTATCTTCCACTGATCTAAAATTCAAGGGGATGTTTGTTCTTGTAGTAGAGATATATTAAAGGTAAAGGTTGCCTTGCTCGAAAGCCAGTCGAATCCGACTCTAGGGTTGTGGTGCTCATCTCCATTTCAAAGCCGAAGAGCCAGCGCTGTCCGAAGACGTTTCCGTGGTCATGTGGCCGGCATGATTAAACACCAAGGCGCACGGAACTAAATGCCTCTTTTTTGCTTTGCCTCAGAGAAGTGCTCCGATCCCTTTATTGAGTTTTCAGATGTCTTGACTGATGGCAGTTGGTGATAATGCAATAATTCCTCTTTTTTTTAACAGATTATCAATGCAACCTGGGAGTGAGCCTCATTGAGTGGACTTCAGTATGATTCTGAACAGGTGTCTTGGTATTGTTCGTTCTCTCTCCCCCTCCCTCCCTCCCCGTTTCTCAGCCTTTACATACTCCACCCCCTATTGCATGGGCCAATCAAACCGTGGGAACTTCCTCCACTTCCCTCAAGCTGGGACACCATTCTCTCCTGATCACTCAACTTCCTGGCTGTGTCTCCACCCTTTGACTGTGTTAGGGCCTTGTTGCACCCCACCAGTGTGTTTCTGCTGGCCAAGTGGTCCATGAGGGTATGATTGACCTAGCCCCCCCCCAACCGCAACCAGCCAGCTGAACCTCAGGAAGGGCATTGTCCTCCAGCTGCCTATTAGAAGGGCAAAATTCTCCAACCAAGTGTTATCAGCATTTCAAAGTATATGTCAGGAGTAGCAGTACATGAATGTCACACTGTGTGATGCATAATATATTAGTGCTCATGTGCATGCATTTTACATACCTACTACGGTCAACATCCATCCACCCTCTGAGAGATGTAACTGCAAGATACCAGAAGAAGCTGAGACATAAAGAATGAACATTTGGGCAAGTCAAGCTAACATTTTAACAAGGCATCCCCCAAAGGCATGAATAGGGTCCAGTGTGATGTAGTGGTTAAGAGTGTCAGACTAGGCTTTGGGAGACCCAGGAGACCTATTCTGCTGTGGTAACCTGCTGGGTGACCTGGGGCAAGTCACACATGCTCAGCCTAGGCTCCCTCAGCTCACAGGGTAGAAACAGTTGGAGTGCACTTAGAGACTGCACTCCTAACCAGAGTTACAACCTTTTAAATCCATGGAAGTCAATGGGATTTTTTAAAAAGGGACTCTCCTAGGATGTCACAGGGAGCGTAGGAATTGGGCTTGCAGGCTATGTGATGGCGCATGCAAGATGAATGTAATGATTCAGTGGGGAGGGAAAGCTCTCTCTGCCTGTGTTCAGAACAGTACCCATCCCACACACTTCTTACCAGGGAGAGGAGGGGAGTGGGGACCAATGTTCCCTCTAAGCTATTCAGAACAGTACCCATCCCACACACTTCCTGCCAGGGAGAGGAGGGGAGTGGGGACTATTGCACAGAGGGCCTGGACAATCTGGAGCTGGCCTTATGAAGTGTATATTGCAGAGTGCCCCCCACTATTGGGGAAGACAAGATGGAGAAACATAAGAATTTTGCCTTGCATTGAGTGAGATTGTTGGTTCACCTAGTTCAGTATTGTCTCTTCTGACAGTCAGCTGCTCTCTGAAGTCTCATTGGTAGCAATGACTTGTACCCAAGAAGCCCTTAACCAGCAATGGAAAGGACTGAACTCGAGATCTCCTTACAAAACACATGCACTGCCAGAGTGAGCCCCGGCAACAGTTGTTTCCCTTGATCAAAAAGGGTATTTGTCTGTAGTGTTAGGAGCTTCCCACTCTGGCCTTGGGGCAGGAATGGACCCTAAATCAAATCTCTCATCTGTGTCTAATTACAACTCTGCTTTTCCAGAACAGGTTACTAGCCTTGTTTTAAAAAACAAGTTTAAAAATCCCCTCTGAATAGTTCTCCTTGAAAGGGGAAAGCCGTGGCTTCAGGCTGTGTGCCCTCCATGGCTGCTTCGAAGTCTCCTCTGAGTCAACTGCTTTGAACCTTTCAAACGCTAAATGTGGTGCCTGAGTACAAAACGTGTTTCAAATAATCTGCACACTTTGGATTGGGGGGTGGCAGAGAATAATATCAGTATTAATAGGCCTTTTAAGTCATTGTAATGATTAATGTAGGGCAATAACAATGCAAGTTATGTTTGATAACATTTCTTTTTTAAAAAACCTCACCTGGAGGCCAGGTTAAGTAAGATTAGAATGCTAGGCAGGCTATTACTTTGCTTGGAAGACTGAAATGAGAACCTTTGTTCTCTTTTTAGTGGTTGTTATTAAAAGGCAAATGAGTTGCAAACCCATGTAGTGAAGCACTAATACAGTGCAGGTTTGGAGTTATTTCTTCATCAAATAGGGATAGAGGAAGAGGAAGAGGAAGAAGAGGAAGAGGAAGAAGAGGAAGAGGAAGAAGAGGAAGAAGAAGGAGGAGGAGGAGGAGGAGGAGTTGGTTTTTTACCCTGCTCTTCACTACCTGAAGGAGTCTCAAAGCGGCTTACAATTGCCTTCCCTTCCTCTCCCCACAACAGAAACACTGTGAGGTAGGTGGGGCTGAGAGAGCACTGAGAGAGCTGTGACCAACCCAAGGACACATAGCTGGCTTCATGTGGAGGAGTAGGGAATCAAACCTGGTTCTCCAGATTAGAGTCTGCCGCTCTTAACTACCACACCACGTTGGCTCAGAAAAGAAAAGGACAGGGGTAAAATTATTAAATGATGGTTCACCACTACATATTGCTCCCATTAACTGCAGCTGCAATAACCTCTGAACATGATGCTTCAGAGCCTCTTCCTTCCACTTGCTAACCCTTTCCAGCTCATTGGCGTGGCTCCAGTCTCATGCGATAAAATAATTCTATCCACTCTCTTCAGCATTCATAATATTACAAATTTCTGTCACATCCATCCTTAGTCATGTTCTTAATAAACTAAATGCCTCTTTTTTGCTTTGCCTCAGAGAAGTGCTCCGATCCCTTTATTGAGTTTTCAGATGTCTTGACTGATGGCAGTTGGTGATAATGCAATAATTCCTTCTTCTTTTTTTTACAGATTATCAATGCAACCTGGGAGTGAGCCTCATTGAGTGGACTTCAGTATGATTCTGAACAGGTGTCTTGGTATTGTTCGTTCTCTCTCCCCCTCCCTCCCTCCCCGTTTCTCAGCCTTTACATACTCCACCCCCTATTGCATGGGCCAATCAAACCGTGGGAACTTCCTCCACTTCCCTCAAGCTGGGACACCATTCTCTCCTGATCACTCAACTTCCTGGCTGTGTCTCCACCCTTTGACTGTGTTAGGGCCTTGTTGCACCCCACCAGTGTGTTTCTGCTGGCCAAGTGGTCCATGAGGGTATGATTGACCTAGCCCCCCCAACCCCAACCAGCCAGCTGAACCTCAGGAAGGGCATTGTCCTCCAGCTGTCAGTGAGCTGCATCCCTGCCATTTGTGGGTGGCTTGTTGGACTCCCTTGGGTAGCCCCACCATGGGGGGCCTTGCCACAGTAAGTGGGGGCATTGACAGGGACATTTGGGGGGCATCCTGCCTGCCCCTGGACATCTAGACACCCAAAAGATCTCCATTAGTCACTCTGAGGCTCTTTAAGCATGACATGAGCCCATGAAACTCTGTCATCTCTTGTTTTATCGACCTGTTTGACTCTGTGGGTAGGACACAACTGAATCCTTCCATTCTTACATAACTTTGTATCTGGAAACCCAGTTCACCTCTCAACTTGGTAATGTTTGCTCTGACAAACTTTGATGATTACCTGCCTTGAACTTGGGAGGAGTCAAGGCTGTTTTCATCTTTCCACTCCCCATTCTCTGTTATCTCTCAAATGCCATTATTCTGTAGCTCTGCTACAATATGATGGAACAAGTGGGGTGGATAGTTAAGCACAGAGGTTATGTAGCAACTGTGCTGTGGCATGGTCTACCTACAGTGGTTAGGGAGCTTGTGTGCTTACTGAAGACACTTGGGATAAGTATTCCACATGCCTAGCAGTGGGCTGACCTGAGACTAACATGAGAGAGAGAGAAAGAGACGGAGGTGCTCTGGAATAAATCCCTAAACTGTACAAGTAATCATTTAAAGTATGTGTAAAGTCTTTTGCATTTAACTGAGTATAAGAGATGCTAGAACTGGCCATGCACATTTCCTTTCTGAGTTGCTCTTGTAATGCAGATTTGCAATGCCTGCCAGGGCAACTTTGCCAATGACCAAGTCACTCTCCCTACTATTTATCGTGAGCAACCCTAAACTTTAGAGTCAAAGTGTTACTTTAGAAGGTCTTTAGGGTTAGGTTTGTCTTATCCAGTGTCAATTTGCCACACTGTTTCCCATTGCCTTTGAAAACAAAGGAGGAACAATAAATAAGAACATAAGAACTAATAAGAACATAAGAACTTCAACTAACTAGAAAATTAGAGAATACCAAAAGTCATAAGGAGAAATTGGAAAAAAAGAGAGTCAGACATTCATTACAGGAGCATGCCTGGAAAACAGGTGTTTGACGTTTTCAGCCTGTGACATCATGGCCAGATTGCGCTTTTTTAATTTGTTGACACTCTTCTAATACACCTCAATGGTCACCAGCTGTTCATTTCAAAAGGACATTGCCTGCAAATGGATGAAGAATTATAAATTACTAACTAGCAGCCTTACCATGTGCAGTTTTATGTCATATCTGGGATAATGCATCTTGTTCCTGTATCTCCCATAATCTCCCCATCCTCTGGTTGTTGTTGTTGTTTTTTTTTAAATTAAAGGAAGCATTCCTGTTTTCCTGGGAGTAAGCCCTACTGAACTGACCTCCGGCAGATTCTGTGTAGCCCTGCTTAGGATGGGATTGTATATCCTTGGACTGGAAGAGTCTCTCACACTCCACAATGTATGATTGCTATAAAAAGATCTGAGATTTTTTGAGAAACTGGTTATGACATTTTAGATTTAAGTGGCAGGCTTCGGTTGTGGCACTGAAAAACTCTGGAACTCTCTCCCCTGGGAGTTTTGTCTGTCCCCTCCTGTTGGTGTCTTCCTCCAGTGGGCAAGCCCTTTTCTGTTTGGTCTGGTATTCTTTCAGTGATCCCTCCTTCTCGCCCTAAGTTTTAATCATTGTTTTTATGTTTTGTATGCTCCTTGGTAGGAAAGCTATGGCAAACCTAGATAGCATAATAAAAAGTAGAGACATCACCCTGCCAACAAAAGTCCGTATGCTCAAAGCAATGGTATCCCCAGTAGTAATGTATGGCTATGAGAATTGGACCATAAGGAAGGCCGAGTACTGAAGAATAGATGCTTTTGAATTATGGTGCTGGAGAAGACCCCTGGACTGCAAGGAGATCAAATCAGTCAATCCTAAAGGAAATCAATCAATCAATCAATCAATCAATCAATAAACCTTTAATAGCATATTCTAAAGGAAATCAACCCTGACTGTTTCCTGGAAGCAGAGGTCATTTCGGGGGGAAACGTGGGGGAACGCAGTTCCCCCGGGTGAGGTGCAGGGGGCGGGGCACATGATGAAGCCCCGCCCCCTGCTTCCGGCCACCCCACTTCCAGCCCTCATTCAGCCAGGAGGAGGCAGGAGAAGAGGGAGGGTAAGTTGCTTCCTCCCAGCCTCTCCCCACCCCTGTCTGCCTGGGGCCAGGGAGGGCCTTGGTGGGGCTTCCTCGCACTCCCGCTGGCCTTGCAGGTCCACCGCCGGGCCCCTGATGTCAGGGGGTGTGGCATATGCTAATGAGTTATGCTAATGAGTTCCCCTAGCTCTTTTTCTATGAAATGACCCCTGCCTGGAAGGACAGATACTGAAGCTGAAATACTTTGGCCACCAAATGAGAAGAGAGCACTCACTAGAGAAGTCCCTGATGCTGGGAAATATTGAAGGTAAAAGAAGAAGGGTACAGCAAAGGATGATATGGTTAGACAGTGTTATCGATGCAACGAACATGAAATTAAGCAAACTCTGGAGGACGATGGAAGACAGGATGGCCTGGCATGATGTGGCCCATGGGGTCGCAAAGAGTCAGACTCAACAGTGCGACTGAACAACAACAACAACAACAACAATAAAATGAGTATTTTTTTCTTTGGTTTTAATTGTTTTAATGATTTTGTTTGGTTTTAATGTTTTTAATGATGCATTCTCATAATACTTATTTGTTAGCTGCCTTGGTGGCCCTGAGGAGGGCAGAAAATCAGGGTATAAACTTTGTAAATAAGTAATAATATAAATACAGACTTAATCTCAGAGTGTCCTTTTGGACACTCATTACTAATTAGGAGGATGAATTGCAATTCAGGTGCCATCCAAATGCAATCCACTTGTGTTCATATACTGAGAATGGCTCTGCTTAGACAATGAAATGGCACCGTAATTATTGTATTGTTTATCAAATGAATATGTGCACATTGTCTACTTTGTCTTTTAAAGTGATTCTACTTATTATTTCTATATTTCCTGCTTGTGTCTTATTCTTCTATTTAAAGTAACCCTTAAAATATTTATATGATATTATATACTGAAATGGTTTAAATAAAAAAGGTTAAAAAAGAAGTAAAGGACATACATAGTTCACGCCTCTTGCGATGAATTTTTTCTGTTAACTCGGAGAAAAGCACATAGCCAAAATATAATACAGATCAATATCTTTGTCCGGGTAGGCATTACAGCAAATAGAACTCTGATTAGTTGTCTCTTCTAACATTCTTAAGATGTTTCAACCAGATGGTTATCACCTCCTTGAAGCATAGAGTTGGAGGAGGTGAAAAGCTCACCATCCTCACTCCTTTCCTGAAAGGTAGGCCCCTCTACAGCCTTCTTCACAGATTGACACCAACAATTATATTGTCATAAACTGAGCTCAAAAGAAAGGAAGAGAGGTATAGAAAATGGTCTGCAAAACAAGCACATGCTATGACCTTCCACATTCCTTTCCAACCTGACCTTGAAGAGAGATTTCTCCCAGTATCCATATGGCAATCAGACCCTAAACATAAGCAAAATCCACTCATAAAGTCTTGGCAAGGGGACTTTGGGGTGGCACAGATCCACACATGAGTCAAACAAAGTCAAACACACCCATTGGAGCCTTTGAAAATTACCAAAACTTTTCCAACTATGATCTGAACTCTAAAAAGGGTCACCAACCTCCAGATGGTGGCTAGAAATCTCCTGCTATTACAACTGATCTCCAACTGACAAAGATCAGTTCTCCTGGAGAAAATGGCTGCTTTGGAAGGGGACTCGATGACATCATACCCCACTTAAGACCCTTCCCTTCCCTTCCCAAACCCCTCAGATCTCCAGGTATTTCCCAACCCAGAGTA
>NW_015174858.1:509003-513074 GCF_001447785.1 Gekko japonicus
TTCCATCCCTTCCCTCTCCTTGCTGCAGCATTCTGACCTGCATGATTCTTTGTCCATACGGGTCCCAGCATGCTTTCTGCAGCTCAAAAGGGACTTCTGGGGGAGGCAGATGCTGGGGACATCTGCAAGCTTTTTGCAGACAGTTGACCAACTTCTCCATCATTGGCAAGTGAATATAGTGGTTAGTGTCAGATTAGGACTGGGGAGACCTGGGCTCGAATGACAGTTGACCACAATGCTTCCTGGGTAATCCTTGGGTCAATCACTCTTTCCCATTTATGCACCCTGAGGAGGAAGGTGAGCTTAAGAGTGAAGTAGACAGACAGTGAAATGCCCTAGAAACAAACAGGGCATAAGAGAGTCAGGTGGTTCAAGACATGAGTCCCTAGCATCTGATAATGAGATCTGCTACCTCTCACTATGTGGAGGTTCCATTGTGAGCTAGCCATTCATCAGTATTGTCCTTGAATTTGTCTGATCATTAAGCATTTCATGCTTATTCAACTACAAACTGAAATATCAAACTCTTTTAATATATACAATCAATCTATCTTCCTCTACCTACTACATATCTCTAATCTGATGAGATATGGGCATTCTACTAGCAAATTCTAAATGGTGGTTTTGTCAGTGACACAATTTTGTGGTCTTTTGGAATGAGTTTTCTTAACTGTAAAGAACTGAGACGCATGTAGCTCTTCATTCTGCTTCTCTGCAAACAAAGGCACCTTCAGCCACTCTTTTCTTCAAGGGGTGTTTGCGTAAGTCCCCCTTTGAAAATATTAGCAACATGTCCCTGCAACAACACGTTCTCATTACCATAAAAGTAGTGCTGGCTGGGAAATTCCAAACACATATTTTTTTTCGGCAGCAGTAATGGTTTCCGTCCTTCTATGGATTCTAGTTCATAAAAATGTCAGGCAGTTGTTCTCAGAGGGGACCAGACTCCCCCCACCGGCAGAATGTGATCGTATATGCGGCAGTCCATATATGTGAGCGATGAGATACATTTTGGCTTAATTTTGGAATTTGCACCCCTGTGACCAATCGTGCAAGATATGTCACTGTTCACCAGGAGTAAATAGAATCTGATGAATGTATACAACCATTCATGCACACATGGTTTTTTTCTTAATTCCAATCTAATTTTCTTCTGTAATGACATCAGCAGATTTTGTACCCTTGGCTGCCTAACTGCTTTGCTTGACAAGTTGAGTCGTTCTATCTATATATCTAGAACTTCTTCTTTTTTAAATCCCATCCTTCTTCCTTGGAACTCTGGGTGATTTATGGTTCTCTCCCTTCCTCATTTTGTTCCCAAAACAACCTCTGAAGCCAGTCAGGCTGAGAGAGTAGGACCAGCCTACAGTCACCCAGCAGGCTTCATGGCAGAAGCAGAAGCAGTCTCGTAGCTACAGTGGGGCTATTCGGGGCTCCATCCCCCTTTTTAGAGGCACAGCCCCACAGGAATTTGTCCTGAAAACTCTTTTTTAAACATTTTATAGCACACACTCCCACTTCTTGTGCCTGCTGGGCCATTGCAGGCCACCTGCCCCTCCCTGTGCTTGCCCGCCAACAGCAAGAAGAGCAATAGTGGCAGCAGCCACATCACACTCAGCAGAGGTCATTTCGGGGGGGGGTCGTGGGGGATCGCAATTCCCCGGGTGAGGTACAGGGGCGGGGCACATGACGAAGCCCCGCCCCCTGCTTCTGGCCGCCCCGCTTCCAGCCCTCATTCAGCCAGGAGGAGGCAGGAGAAGAGGGAGGGTAAGTTGCTTCCTCCCCGCCTCTCCCACCCCTGCCTGCCTGGGGCCAGGGAGGGCCTTTGCGGGGCTTCCTTGCCCTCCCGGGCTTTCAAATTTTTAAGGGGGCTGCCAAAGGAAAGGAGGCAGGGAGGGTAGCAGAAGCCCCAAGTGAGCCACTTTTGCTGCAGCAGTCTGGAGGAAAGCCCTTCGGACTGAAAAACTGCAGAAAAGGAGGGCGGGAGGGAGCCAGGCTGGATAGATGGTTCCACTTCACTCTCTGGAATTTCTCAACTGATCCAAAAAAAACCCAGCCCTCCCCACATTTACTTTCCCCATCTCCCCCTTGAGCGCGCATGCGCGCACACACACACACACAGACCCCCCAGTCAGCTTACTTGTCATTCTCAGACTCACTCTCAAAGCTGATTTCCTTCCTCCCCAGGCAGTGCCCGGGGAGGAAGGAAATCAGCTTTGAGAGTGAGTCTGAGAATGACAAGTAAGCTGACTGGGGGGTCTGTGTGTGTGTGTGTGCGCGCATGCGCGCTCAAGGGGGAGATGGGGAAAGTAAATGTGGGGAGGGCTGGGTTTTTTTTGGATCAGTTGAGAAATTCCAGAGAGTGAAGTGGAACCATCTATCCAGCCTGGCTCCCTCCCGCCCTCCTTTTCTGCAGTTTTTCAGTCCGAAGGGCTTTCCTCCAGACTGCTGCAGCAAAAGTGGCTCACTTGGGGCTTCTGCTACCCTCCCTGCCTCCTTTCCTTTGGCAGCCCCCTTAAAAATTTGAAAGCCCCCTGAAAAATAAAAGTTTAGCAATGGACCTAAGATCGTTGTTTTTTAACCTGACAGCCATATGGTCAATCTAGGGGCACGCACTGAAACTCCGCCCTGAAAATCTCCAAGGGGGAGGAAAAACAACCAGAATGACTGGAGTGTACCGTTTGCTCCAATGAAACTGTTTGTCTGCACTGAGGCTTCTAGTGACTCACATGGATACCAGCCTAGGTTTGCCACTCTTTCGGATCCCCCAAGAATTACAACTAATCTCCAGATTACAGAGATTTATTTACTTCATTTACTCCTTATTTTCTCCCATTGGGGACATAAAGTAGCTCACAGCATTATTCTCTCCTCCACTTTATCCTCACAACAACCATGTGAAGTAGGCTAGACTGAGAGTCTCTGACTGGCCTAAGGTCACCCAGCAAGCTTCTATGGCAGAGTGGAGAATCAAACCTGGGTCTCCTAGATCTTAGTTGGACACTCTACTAAACCACGTTAGCTCTCCAGATCAGTTCCCCGGGGGGGGGGAATGGCTGCTGGGAGGCTGGATTGTCTGGCATTATACCCTCTGAGGCCCCTCCCCTCCCCACCCCAAATCCAACCCTCCCCAGGCTGCACCTCCCAATCTTCAGGGATTTCCCAACCCAATGGTGGCAGCCCTGCAGCAATCACAGACTCTAATCTGGAGAAGCAGGTTTGATTCCCCACTCCTCCATGTGAAGCCTGCTGGGTGGCCTTGGGCCAGTCACAGTCCTCTCAGAACTCTCTCAGCCCCACCTACCTCACAAGGTACCTGTTGTGGGGAGCAGAGGGGAAGGCGATTGTAAGCCGCTTTGAGACTCCTTAAGATAGAGGAAACAAGGTATAAAAACCAACTCCTCCTCCTCCCAGTTTGGTGTAGTGGTTAAGTGCATGGACTCTAATCTGGGAGAACCGGGTTTGATTCCCCACCCCTCCACTTGCGGCTGCTGGATTTATTATTTATTTATTTATTTACTTAGGTTTATACCCCGCCCTCCCCGCACGCGGGCTCAGGGTGGCTTCCATTAAAACATAAATTACATTAAAATACAGGATATACATCATGCCATAAAACATTAATACATAAATTGACCTTGGGCAAGCCATAGTTCTGTCATAGCACTTTTTCTACGAAACGACCCCTGACGCTCAGTGTGCTGATGCCATCGGAGCAGCCCTTCATGCTGATGTGCCCAGTGGTACTGCACCGCGCCTCCACCTGCTCTTTTCTCCTCTTCTCCCCCTTGAGCGCGCATGCGCGCGCGCACACACACACACAGACCCCCCAGTCAGCTTACTTGTCATTCTCAGACTCACTCTCAAAGCTGATTTCCTTCCTCCCCAGGCAGTGCCCGGGGAGGAAGGAACTCAGCTTTGAGATCCTCTTCTCCCCCTTGAGCGCGCATGCGCGCGCGCACACACACACACAGACCCCCCAGTCAGCTTACTTGTCATTCTCAGACTCACTCTCAAAGCTGATTTCCTTCCTCCCCAGGCAGTGCCCGGGGAGGAAGGAAATCAGCTTTG
>NW_015174858.1:514291-550377 GCF_001447785.1 Gekko japonicus
CCTCCTCCTCCTCCTCCTCCTCTTCTTCTCCCCACCCTCCTTACTGGTCACAGAATCCTACAGCCTATAGGCTAAGGGCTTTATAGGGTGTTAAACCACCTGTTCAATATAAGGGACTGGCTTTACTGTGGGATTACCACCTGACATCCCTTTTGGTAATTAAATCTGCAGTACCTCCTCCTCCTCCTCCTCCTCTTCTTCTCCCCACCCTCCTTACTGGTCACAGAATCCTACAGCCTATAGGCTAAGGGCTTTATAGGGTGTTAAACCACCTGTTCAATATAAGGGACTGGCTTTACTGTGGGATTACCACCTGACATCCCTTTTGGTAATTAAATCTGCAGTGTGAGTCACTGGATGTGATTTCTGTCAGATTGATCAGGGATAGGACCTGGAGGAGGGCTCGGAAACATGGTTTGGAATGCAAAAACAGATTAAAACAAAACCAGTGTCTCATGAACTCTGTTAGACTCACAATTGTGCCATACACAAAACAGGCCGGTGCTACATTTTTTAAAATAAAAAGATCCCAGTATATTTGGTTTGTTTCCTCACTGACGTTTTAGTCTTTTTCACATGCTATTAATAAAGTTCTTAATCATGAAATGTACTTAATCTTCTGTGACAACCTCAGTGGCAAAGACTCAATGGGCCCAGCACACACAGTTGACCTGTTCCCTCTGAAATGGGCTAATCCCCATCAATCTGCTTAATTCCCTCCTCATGAATTCCAAATTCTTGTCCAATTACCACATTGAGCTGACAACCAAGACCAGCACAAGCTGGAACATCCTGATCACAGAAAGAAATGAATGGATCAACGGATGAATATTTAAATAAGGGATAACACATTCCTTAAAAAAAAAAAAAGATACAGAAACATGCCAAAACACATTCAGCCTAATTCACCAAGACAAAATAGAACATACTTTCGTCCTTCTCATAAAGCCAGGGCTATGCATTTATGGTTAAGTATGCCTAGCTGCTGACCAGCATCTCCGTGAGATTTCTTTGTGAAGCAAGGGCTGGAAATGAGATTTGGTGACGTGTCACCTCACGTTCACCTGAAAACCCAGATGAAGCTTAAAATGATCAGGCCTTGTTTTTTGGATGGATGTAATGTCACATGTCGCCAGGTATTATTTCCATCCTAGGCCTTTACTCCCGCTGCTCAGAGGAGGAATGGCGGACAGGAGGGTCCAACAACTGGGATGCCTCCCATTATAAGCATTATAAGCAGGCAGATTGTCTCCCTATTCATGCTAGAGGGACATTTTGGGTAGAGGATGGCAACAGGCCAGGTCTCCATTCCCCAGTTCAGTTCCCAAATCTACCTTTTTTCCTGGTGGAAAGAAAGAACTATGAAAGAGAGCAATGTTGACCAGACAGGCCGCTGTTAAGGCAAGAATGAGCAATAAGGGCTAGACAGACTCACTCTCTGGTTTTCCCATAGACTATCTGGTGATTCCTAGAGAGGTGTGACATCACTTCTGGATTTCCCCCCCAAGTAGCATCGCACCATTTCCTGATGGTTTCCCCCTTTCCCCCCAGCCCTTGTCTCCTGCTGTCTGCCAGGCCATGCCTGACAACTCTAGGTGGAAAACTTGTGCCTCTCTGGTTTTATGTGGATGTTCATATGATGGAAAGATCTGTACCCCCCCCCAAAAAAAAATCCCTACACATAGAGAACTGCCTTATCAGGGGGAATTTGAGGCTACAACTCATTTTTTTTGACAACTTCTTAAAATGTCCAGGTATTGATTTGGGGCTGAGTATTCCATCACGTCCTGTCAACCATCACTTGTAAATCAGAAGTGGTACAGGCCAGGCACAAGTTGGCCATCTCGTCTGCTGCCTGGGGTCGGATTTTCATCTGCGAAATATCAGAGTGTATGAAAATGTGATCTTAATTCATGGTATCCTTTTCAGATTTGTATTCTGTACCCTTCTAGATGACTGTGGCAGCAAAGAGCATACCAAAATGATAATGATCTCATACTTGCTTCGTTCAAGGGGAAGAAAAGGTCAACCCAGTTCTTTAATAATAGCTGGTGGCTCATTTTGTTTAGGTGCAGAGGACAGCCCGCTGTCAACGGAAGCCTAGGAAGATGCTGATACAGACAGAATAAATGACTAATTGTGAATCTGTGACCTGATTGCGACATGAAACTGAAACTATCTCAGGAACGTTCAGCCATCAGAAAAAGAGATGGAAAACATGTCAAAATAAACCATAATACGTTTTGGCTAGTACAAACATTATTCCTTACTGTGATCTAGATGACACTATGAGGCCAGGTGAACTGGGTACCAACATTTGTTTTTATTTTCTATGTATGCTTTCAAGCGGGGGGGACACCTTACATAGGCAGAACTGTTTTTTAAAAAAAAACAATTTTTATTTTATATAAGACCAACAAAACAACAACAACAATCAAACATACATACAGAGAAGGGGGAGTTCCATTTACAACCTTATTTTGTCTGTTAAGTTACCTCATACATTAGCAAATTATATTTTTTTATTTTTTCACCTTATATTTTAAACTATATCTTTATTCATAACTAAAAATAAAGTTATAGTTCATATTTCCTTGTACTTTGGTTGTATGTCCATATGATTTATTTATTATACTCTTCCATCCATTTGTAAAACCTTGACCATGTATTCTCAAAGTCTCTTTCATTTTGTCCTCTCAAAATTACAGTTAATTTGTCCATCCGTGCAGTTTAAAATATTTTATTAATGATTTCTTCTTTTGAAGGTACTTCATTTTTCCTCCAGGATTTGGCATATAATATTCTTGCAGCTGTCACTACATGTATAATATGATAGGAATCTTTCTTTTTACAGTTTTTTGGTAATATATTCAATAAGAACAACTCTGGTATATAAAGTATAGTACATGTTAACATATTTGTAACAATTCATGAATCCAAGACCAATATTTTTTAACTCTATCAAACGCCCACCACATATAAAAAAAGAACCAACATTTTTGGACACTTCCAACAATCATTTTGGTAGTTCAGGATAAAACTTTGCTAATTTGTCTGGAGTGATATACCATCTATAAAACATTTTATAAATATTTTCTTTAAATGAAGTTGCTTTAGTAATCTTTACATTTGTTTTCCATACCAGTGACCATTGGTCTAAATCAATATTATGACCCATATTTCGTGCCCATTGGACCATGCAGTTTTAAACAATTTCATCTTGTTTTATTTTCTAACATTATTACATATAATTTCTTAATCAATTTCTCATCAGTATATAACAATATCCTGTCTATTTCTGTTAATTTTGAATAAAAACCTATTTGCTTATCTTTGACATATCTTGATTCTATTTGAACTCTTTCCCACCACCCACCAGCTTAACTTGGAATCTTGTTTCTTAAGATTTTCTGCTGGTTTTAATTCATTTTTGTTATCATATCTTAACAGTGCATTTTTGGGGGGAATAAGTTGGGGTTTGTAAATGCTTCTAGTGGTGAAACCCATTTTGGTATCTTAGTATAAAAAAGTCTTTTAATTTCTTCCCATACCTTCAATAACTCTTCATTGGTTAGCCACATTTGGTGGGATTTCTCCTTATGGATCAAAACATGATAGGTGTTAGTTTGTTTTTTGACAAGGCTGAACTGTTCATTAAATCAATAGGCAAATTATGAACTCTAAAACTGTAACATTTGATTTCAAAAGATGGAACCTTACAAAAAAAGAGGGGAATAGTAAAAAGGAAGATGAAAGGGAAACACAAGAGAGTAAGATCCCTAGAGGATGCTTGGAAGCTATCTAAAACCACACTAATTGAAGCCCAAATAGAATGCATTCCACAGGTTAGGAAAAGCCCTGCCAAGTCCAAAAGAAGGCCTGGGTGGTTAACAGTGCAAGTCAAGGAAGCTATTAAAGGGGCTTCTTTTAAAAAGTGGAGTCTAATGTCTGTCCCTGCCACCTATGACAGGTACCCATTTGTCTACTCGTGAGTACACTTTCGAGCCGCTGGGTGGGCGGGAGCTGGGACTAGGGCCGGGAGCTCACCCCGGCCATGGTGGTCTCAAACAGCCGTAGTGGCTGTTCGCTAGTGTTGTTACTGCAGGCATTAGCTGCCTGTGCCACCGCTCCCGCTCAATAGAGGGACAAAGCCTGCTGAGGGGAAATCAGCATGGCTTCTGCAAAGGGAAGTCCTGCCTCACTGACCTTTTGGAGTTCTTTGAGAAAGTGAACAAGCATGCAGACAACGGTGATCCGGTAGTCATTATATACCTGGACTTTCAAAAGGCTTGTGACAAGGTGCCTCACCAAAGACTCCTGAGTAAAATTAGCAATCATGGGATAAGAAGATGGGTTCTCTTATGGATTAAAAAGTGGTTAAATGGTAGGAAGCAAAAAGTAGGAATCAATGGACAGTTCTCACAATGGAGGGAAGTAAGTCATGGGATCATATAAGGATCAGTATTGGGGTCGGTACTATTTAATTTATTTATAAGTGATCTGGAACTATGGGTGAGTACTGTAGTGGCCAAGTTTGTAGATGACACGAAATTATTCGGGATGGTGAAAACCAAGGCTGACTGTGAAGAGTTCCAAGAGGATTTCCACAAATTGGGTGAGTGGGTGACAATGTGGCAAATGAAGTTCAGTGTTGGTAAGTGTAAAATGATGCACATTGGGACAAAAAAGAATCCCAATTTCAAGTATAGGCTAATGGGGTCTGAACCTGCTGAAACTGAGGGGAAAAGATCTTGGGGTCATAGTGGATAGCTCAATGAAACGTTCAACCCAGTAAACTCTATGTTAGGAAGTGTTTTGAAAGGAACCGAGAATAAAATGGCCAATGTTGTAATGCCCCTATATAGATCTATAGTGCAGCCTCACTTGGAATGCTGTTTTAGAATATCGTGTACAGTTCTAATAACTGTATCTTAAAAAGGACATTGCAGAACTGGAAAAAGTAGAGAGGAGGGCAACCAAGATGATTAGGGGGTTGGAACACCTTCCCTATGAAGAAAGGCTGAAGGATCTGGGACTTTTCAGCTTAGAAAGAGACTACTTGGGGGGACATGATAGAGGTTTATAAAATTTTGTATGAGGTAGAGAGAGTTGATAAATAGAATTTTTTCTCCCTCTCCCAAAATACTAGAACTTGAGGGCATCCAATGAAACTGATGTGCAGTAGGCTCAGGATGGACAAAAGGAAATACTACTTTACACAGGGAGTGGTTAAAATGTGGAATTCACTGCCAGAGGATGTAGCGATGGCCACTGAAGAAAACAGCTTTAAAAGGAGATGAGACAGATTCATGGAGGATAAGCCTATCAGTGGCTACTAGCCATGGTGACTGAGGGGAACCTCCACATTCAGAGGCTCTAAACCTCTGAACCTCAGAGCCAGGAGGCAACATTAGGGGAAGGCCTCAGCTTCTATGCCCTGTTCTTGGCCATCCAGAGGAACTGGTTGGCCACACTGTGAGACAGGATGCTGGACTAGATGGATCATTGGCCTGATCCAGCAGGGCTCTTCTTATGTTGTTATGAAGGACAAGGCTGAGCAAGGTTCACAGTCCTGGAAAGAGGAAACTGTCTGGTCTCTGAGCCAGCCCATGCATCGGAATGCACTTTTGTCTCCTCTGGGATACTATGTGACACGGCTCTGGCAGGTCTTGCATGAATGGGAACTCTCCAGAGACGGCCTTTTGACAGTGGCTTGCTGGATCTCCTATCAAATTGATAGTAGCTGCAAGCGGGCCTCTTCAGACTCTGTAACAGATAGGCAGACTCACATGGAGACAGTTATGTAGTAGGCCCCAGGCTGTGGGACTGAGATAGGCTTGCCAAGTCCCCCCGGGGATCGGGCCCCGGGGGAACCCCACCCCCAAAGCACCTGATGTGCACGTCACCCGGAAGTGACGCGACCACGCTGGGCACGCTGGGGGCGGGGCCACGATCATCCAAGGGAAAACTCTATGGTTTTCCCTCAGATGGTTGTGGCCCTGCCCCCAGTGTGCCCGGCGTGGTCGGGTCACTTCTGGGTGACATGGTTGTGGTGCGTGCGTGCTCCAGCGCGTGCGCGCGCATGCTCCAGGAAGAAACCAAGAGTCCCCCGTTCCGACAGCAGGTAAGACTTGGCAACCCTAGACTGAGAGGTCAATACCAGTACCATTTTAAATTATGCCTGGAGGCTAATAGGAAGGCAGAGCTATTGTGATAACACAGTTCTGATGCAATACTGTTGGCCTCCTTCTGCAAGGTGATGGTGTGTGCTGTATGCTGCCCCAAATATCAAGTCTGCACACTTTTCAATGGCAGCCGCCCATCCCACCCTACCCTACCCTGAGAACTTTACAGTAGTTCCATCTTTGATGGTGATTGCTCAGTCCTTTTATTCCAGGAGAAGCTGCTGTTGAACCAGGTGCAGATGGTCCAATGCACTCCTTTTATAACTTATTTAAGCATTTATGCTGCTTTGTTCTCCAAAAAGACCCAAAGTAGCCCATAGACATTTCCAAAACAAATCAAATTAAGCAATATAATTACAAAAAGTCAGACAACAAACAAAACAGATGAATCCAGGGCAGCTCTTCATTCACAGTGCCAGCTACCATGGGCTCCAAGCTAAGGGCCTTGGGCCAAGGTCTGGAGTCCTTTGGCTAGGGTTGCCAGTAGGGTTCCCAAATCCCCCCGGGGGGCAGATTTCCCCCCCGCTTTCAAGGCCCGACTTCCGCCCCACGCGGAATCGGGCCTGGGGGAAACCCCACCCCCACGTGCGCGTCACCCGGACGTGACGTCGCATGCTGGGGGTGGGGCCACGCCATTTGAGGGGAAAACTCTTCGTTTTCCCCTCAAATGGCGTGGCCCCGCCCCCAGCGTGCAACGTCACTTCCGGGTGACGCGCGTGCATAGCACGCGCACACGAGTTAGACGCCTGCCGGGAGCCCCCCGCTCCTGGCCAAAATTCATTTGGCAACCCTAGTTGCCAGGCACCCTCTGGCCACCATCAGGGGGTGGGGGGATGGTTGCCATCTCCAGGTTGGGAAACTCCTGGAGATTTGGGGGTGGAGCCTGGGGAGGACAGGGACCTCAGTGGGGTACAATGCCATAGAATCCACCCTCCAAAGCATCCATTTTCTCCAGGGGAACTGATCTCTGTAGTCTGGAGGAGAGCTGAAATTCTGGGAGATCCCCAGGTCCCAGTTGGAGGCTGGCATCCCTACCTTTGGCTCATGCCTAAGGCCTTGTGCCTCTGGGCATGCTCAGATTTTTATACCTGCAGACAGGAAGGAGACAAACTTAGCTAGATGCTATGCAGCTGGCAAGATGCTCCCCAAATCTCCCTCCCTCTGCTTCTTCCTAGACACAATGCCTTTTTGGGTCTGGTGGCCATGCAAAGTCCAAAAGACCTGTACATCCCACACTCTGTGCAGCTCAGCCAGAGGAAGGACATTTTATGCTTGAGAACCAGGACTGATCTAAGAGTGACAGGCCAGCCTATGCTTCTAAATGCAACAATCTTATTTTCTTCACATTTTGGAAATTCACAGGAATGTGGTTAGTAATTATGTGACGACTACTTGACTAATAATAACTCTGCTTCCTTGGTGCTTATCCATCTGTTATACTGTAAGAGCTTTACAGAAAAAGAGACTCCGAGGAGGTAATGCCAAAGATAAAATCAGCATGCTGCCATTGTTTTAAAAGGGCTTCGAAACTAAAGTTTAACCCTTCAGCCAGGTGCCTCAGGCAGTTTGCATCTGTTTGGTTTTTCTCTCTCTGGGCAAAATGGGATGCTTATTTTGAACCTGGAGAGGCTGGGGTATATAATTCATGTCTCCCCCTCCTCCTCCCAAATGTTCTTCACAGGTGTCCTTTCTCTTACGTTGGCCTTTTCTGGGAATATGGAGCTGAAACCACCAGCTGCCGATCCAGATGGCTCTTATTCGAAGAGTTCAGCCCTTCCCATAAGAGACGGCTCTGGGATTTTGTGCGCTCTCTGAAGTATAAGCCAGAAGGAGAGACCAATGTTTTAACCCCCTTTTCACCCCACAGAACAAAAGACAAGGTCAAATGCTCCTAGTGCTAATTGATTTAAATAAATACACAAAATAAATAAAAGCAGAAGCTGAAGCCACCAAAAAAACACAACACCCCACAAAGCAATCTTTGCCAGAGGAAGTGCCCACAGCTGGACTGCAAGGCCGTTGCTTCATTTAATGCCTTTAGGCAGAGGTTGGGGTTCCATTTGCTTGTTTTCAGTGGGTAACAACCTACTGGACCAGTGGCAGAAACCTGTTCTCAATGGACTGGTGCCATAAAAAAGGAGAGAGGAGTGGTGTCCAGTGACACCACAATATCATTTCAAGTAGAGTAACTGGAAGTGGCATCAACATGTTGGCAAATGCTCTACCATTTCCCCAAACCAGATTCTGAGTGAAATGCTAGAGCATCCAACAACATAGTGATGGCATTTCTGATTATACAGCCAGAAATAATGTTGTTATGTTGCTGAACACAGTTCATGTGAGTCTCAAGGTGCCATAACTTGGCAAAGGTTGCATGGGAAGTGATTGGTGTGGGTCTTCACCTGGGACACACAGCCCAGGCCTGGCTATTTCTCGTAATGAGTAGAAAATGGTCCCACTAATGGAGAGAGAAAGAGAGACCAATTACTTATCTGAAAACCAGGAGCAATACTGACATATCAAGCATGTAGCCCTGGAATACTATATGGCTTCTCTTTGGCCACTGACGTGTTGAATGTGGAATGAGTGGGGGGTTATTGGCAGGGTTGGGGTCGGTCTTTACTTGGGTCATGATGTTTGATGTATGCACGATTCCAGTGCAGCTGGGAGCCAATAGTTACCACCATCATCATCATCATCACCATTTTTATTAATTTATTTAATTTATACCCTGCCCTATCCCACGAGTGGACTCAGGGCAGCTTACAACACAAGATTAAAAAAACAATAAAATTGATCGAACCAATTAAAAAAACATACTTTTAAAAAAAGTATGGGGGTGGAATTTATCAGTGATGACAAGCATTTGCCATCATCGATCCTTGCCCATCCTGGCTGCTAAAATCATGTAAG
Organism: Gekko japonicus; assembly: GCF_001447785.1. Lineage (NCBI taxonomy): Eukaryota > Metazoa > Chordata > Lepidosauria > Squamata > Gekkonidae > Gekko > Gekko japonicus. Next base: position 523,390 of record NW_015174858.1, read on the forward strand.
GCACACATTACTGAGCCCATGAGGTCTGTCATGAATCAGTCACTAACTCAGGGCAACTTCCTTCAGCCACTCAAACAGGAGGTTACCCATCCACTACTTAAAAAAAATAATATGGCCAATTAGTGCTCAGTCCCAATCTGCCCTTTCTAGCCTGAATGATTGGGAGAGCACTGGTGGACCAGTCTTCTTGGATAACTCAGCCGCTGTGAGCCCTTTTCAGTCTAGTATCAGGCTAGCCTATGGTGGCTCTAATTGATGTCCTCTGTCTGAATGTAGACAAAGGCCATGCTTCTTTGTTTATATATCACAGAAGCCATCTGAAAATAGGACACCAAAATGCATACTCTCCATATCACTGAGCACTCGGAGCAAGCTGATATAAATAAAAAAAGTTGGCTTTGCTTGCAATCAGAATATCAACAGTATAAATATATATTAATCTGGCACCTTCTTTTAAGTGACAGTGCTCTCAGTGCAAACATCCCATACCCCAGGCCTGTAGCCAGGATTTTGTGGCTGGTAGGGGACTGCCATCATTTGCCATTATGAAGGAGGGGTGACATGCACCCCTCTCCCACCCCTCCTGCAAGATATAAAGTGCCCTTCAGCTGACCAGTGGGGAGCATGTGGCCTGCCAATCAGCTGGAGGGCCCACAAGGATCCCTTTAATGGGATGGGTTGATGGGAAATGGGAACATCATGGCTTATGCCGTCTCCCTTCTGATTTTGACCTTGGACCTCCTCATGACATGTAATGGAGAATGTGCAATTTATTCCTTCATGTATCTGTGAGATGTTAATGTTTTTAGCTTCTGCTGTTTTAATGTATCGGTTTTATAGCACTTTGTGCCCTGTAAGCCGCCTTGAGCCTGCGTGCGGGGAGCGCGGGATAGAAATGGAATAAAATAAATACATTAAATAAATTTAAGTGCTTTTGGGAGGAAGCAGGGGCCTTTAAGAAGCAGGGGGGAGGGCTTTAAGGAAGGGGGCTGGCCCTTTAAGGAAGGAGGTGGATCCCCCCAATAACCCCACCATAGCTATGGGCCAGCCATACCCAACAGACTCCATCAGTTGCTTGTTCTGCTCCATGTAACCAAGTGCAAAGCAATATAAATGGTGATTACCTTTAAACTCAGCTGCCTGATGTGGCAAATGAGGCTCCTTGGGGCCATTTCTAGCCAGGAAAAGGGGGCCGGGGGGAAGGAGCACCTCCTCCCCCAAGCCACTGTCTGGACCAGGATCATGGTCCTGGAGCACTTTTAGAGGGAGTTCTCCATGGGGACAGGCAACTGGCATATGGCTGCCAGTCCCCATGAAAAACACGTGACAAAACATCACATCTAGTTTGGTCCTTACTGTTCTGTGTTCCTGGCTGTGAGTATAGCCTGTGTTGCCATGCAAGGCTGTTGTCCGGCGGCATTATTTGCATTACCCAGAGATGCTAATTCAATATTGGCTCCTTGGGTGATCTATAAACTATGGATCTGATATCTGAGATATAGGTTGGACTGAATGTGCTCTGAAAGTGTGACTGACCTATATATTTTCTTTTGAGGCGCAGATCAAGGGCCTCTCGGGTCAGTGATCATAGCTCTAGCTAATGGGATCTGCTTCCATCTGGGATGGCACTTTCAATATTCAGAATTACAAATAGAAGTCACAGAAACCAATTTCATGCCTTATTTGTATCTGTGGAGCTTTGGAGTAGAAAAATCAATCCTATCAGTCTCAAAGAACAAAAGCTCACTATAACTCACTGATCCCCCAACTCTTTAAAATAGGACCTACTTCAAAAGTTGCTGTACTTTTCAGGACCTGTTTGCAAAGTATCGCCATATGGCTTTCTTCTTCTTCAACATAAAACACAACAGTCTCGGATCACTTCATTCTGAACAAGTGCTCTCTCTCTCTCTCTCTCTCTCTCTCTCTCTCTCTCTCTCTCTCTCACACACACACACACACACACACACACACACACACTTGCTATGGACTGTATTTAATGGCTGTTTCATCCTTTATGCACAGTCATAGCCAAGTCTGCTGACTCCATCCTGTCCTCAGTGGCACTGTTAAAAACTAACAACATTCATTACAGCATTAGCTTTCGTGAGGCAGAGTTCACTTCATCAGATGCATGGAGTGTAACATCCACAGTAGATATATTCATACTTAAAGCCATAATTAACACAAAAATAGAAGTGGAGAGATGTTACGAAGAGAGGGCAGTTAAAAATAATAACCAACCAAAGAAAATTTGCTCCATTCAAAGGACTACTCCCAACTGGGGGTAGATAGGCGGAATACTCTGCCCACTGGACTGGTGTTTGATTGTGCTGCTAGATGCTGTCATGGCTGTGCCTCTGAAATTACTATCCTGTAAGGTGAGACAGTTATCAGCCCAGGAACCACAAAATGAACTTCGTGGCAGAGAGGGGATTTTAATCTGGGCTTCCTTGGTCCTAATCAGGCATTTTAACCATCTCTCTCTCTCTCTCCAGCTAAACCAGCTAAACTATCTCTGAAGCTAGCAAAGTTTGGACCTGGCAAGTATGTGGGCAGACAACTGACAACCCAGCATGTGCTGCTCTGAGCTTTTTGGGGATATGGGGGGAGGGGAGGCAGTGCAATTCTTATATTTGCCTGGCAGTATAAAATTATGGAGAACATCAGCAGCCACATCATTGCAAGGTAGAGAATGTGATGTTATCTCCGAAATTCAGCAGGCCTGCACCTGCATGTAGATGCATTGACACAGATGTTTTGGATCAGAGTGTTCAGAGGTGATAACAGCAGACAGAGCTATATTTAGACTGAATGTAATTACTTGGAGGCAGGAACGTTCTCTAAATGGAAGGAATGGTAGAAATAGAAAGCCAAAGACTTATGAAATGCTAGCAGCTATTGCAGTAGTAATGGCTAGTTTTAACAACTTGATTATAAGGTACACCAGGGGAGTATGAAACGAGAGGGCTGAATCAATAGAGGACAAAATCAATAAGAACAAAAGGACAGGAAGGGGGGAAAATGGAAAGTCAAAATCGATAGGTCTTCATCTTGCCCCAGAGGGCTATAGGGAGAACAGGGTGCAGAACTTCTCTGTCTCAAATACCGCTCATTCTTTGTTTTACAAGAGGTGGTGGGCAACTTGTCCAAGAACAGAAGGTCTGGCACAAGCTCCACAAATACCACAAGCACTCTCTTCTGATCTCAAAGGCTCAGACTGAAAGATGTACTTACATTAGAATAGTAACATGCTTCTGAGCAGAAGCTCATTAGCATATTAGGCCACACCCATGACAGTGAAGCTCATTTGCATATTAGGCCATACCCCATGCATTCCCTTGGTTTGCGGCTGCGGGGAGCCCGGGCAAGCCAGCCCTTGGAGGGAAGGGAAGGCAGTTTAAACTGCCTTCTCTTGGCTTGTCCAGGCACCCCACGGACAGGCTGGGAAAGGCACAGGGAGACATTTAAATGCCTCCCCGATCCTTCCAGGCTCTCCCCTGGCCCGTCTGCCTTGGAGTCACCAGGGTGGGTAGCTCTCCAGGCCTTCCCTCTGTAGCCACGTACACAGAGGTTTTGGCTGTAGTGGGTGTGGCCAACTCTGAAGCCAGCCGGAACTCCACTCCTGTGTGTTCCTGCCCAAAAATAGCTTCTGAGGACAAACGTCTTTCCCTTGTTCTGTGCTGATGTGCGACTGTCGGTCCACCCATGCATAATGGGAGCACTCACCACATGCAGTCTCCTGGAACTCATAGTCACTATTTTGTGTGAACAGGGGCAACACAGATATTATCCATGGATGTCTCATTTTGATACATGCATATACTGAAACTATACCTGCATGGAAAATAATACAGGACCACTGCTCACATAAAATAGTGACTATTATCAAGCGCCGAAGAATAGAGTCTTTTGAACTATGGTGCTGGAGAAGACTCTTGAGAGTCCCTTGGACTGCAAGAAGATCAAATCAGTCAATCCTAAAAGAAATCAACCCTGACTGTTCCCTGGAAGGCCAGATAATGAAACTGAAGCTCAAATACTTTGGCCACCAAATGAGAAGGGAGCACTCCCTGGAGAAGACCCTGATGCTGGGAAAGATTGAAGGTCAAAGAAGACGGGGACGGCAAAGGATGAGATGGTTAGACAGTGTCATAGATGCAACGAACATGAAGTTGAGCCAACTTCAGAGGACGGCGGAAGACAGGAAGGTCTGGCGTGATCTGGTCCATGGGGTCGCGAAGAGTCGGACTCGACTGTGCGACTGAACAACATTATCAAGAGGGTGTTGATCTGGGAAGGGAATCCCCTGCCCCTATCCCCCAAACCATCATCTCCAGAAGCATTTTGGACTGCAGTGAGGGCTGGGGTGCATGGGTGAGAAAGTCACATTCTTGGAATTTCCTTCTGTCTGTGGAAATTCTCCAGGAGATCCAAGCCTATATCTAAAAATATCAGGTTCACTGGAGTAGATACGTCAAGACTACACTGGAAAGGGGAAAAAAATGTATTGTACCATTAAGACATTTGTATGGATATCTTGGAATCCTTTAATATCTACTTTCTTTCATCTGAAAACCAATTATTTAGAAAGAATGGCAGCAAATGCAGTGAAAGCTTTTATCTATAGAGTGGGGCTTGTCTCACGTGTTGACGATGGAAGCATTTGTTACTCCATTCTGAAATAATGTGTGCTATCTCAGGAAATCAATAAACAGATGGCTCTTGAGATTCCATTGCCTGCTTATGCTGCAGGCGGGAAAGCCCCACTGTGATGGTAAAGAACAAAAATACACTTTCTGGATTCAAGGCTCCTGCTGATGAGATCAGACGATCAAAACTTTGCAAGGTAAAAGGGGATAGACGATGATCTGGAATTATTTCCTTCTGACATGCAGATCTGAAACATGTTTTTCATACATTTTGAATGTCACTGCATCTAATTGTGTGATTGCAGGAACTGGTGTCTAAATAATTCTTAGAACTCAAGGAACTTTTTGTTTAATGCCTGTGATCTGACAAAACAGGTTTGGTGTAGGGTTGCCAACTCTGATTTGTGAAATTCCTGGAGATCTGGGGGCTGGAGCCTGAGGAGTGACATGAGTTTACAAGATTATGCAAGGGATAGAGCAGGTAGAGTAAGAATTACTTTTCTCCCTTCCTCACAATACAAGAACTCGTGGGCACTCAATAAAATTGCTGAGCAGCCGGGGCAGAACAGATAAAAGGAAGTACTTCTTCACCCAAAGAGTGATTAACACATGGAATTCAGTGCCACAGGAGGTGGTGGCAGCTACACGCATGGACGGCTTCAAGAGGGAATTGGATAAGCATATGGAGCAGAAGTCCATCAGTGACTATTAGCCACAAGGTATAGATAGGAACTCTCAGGTCGGGGCAAATGATGCTCTGTATTCTTGGTGCTTGGGGGGGGGGTCAATAGTGGGAGGGCTCCTAGTGTCCTGGCCCCACTGCTGGGCCTCCTGATGACACTTGGTATTTTTGGCCACTGTGTGACAGAGTATTGGACTGGATGGGCCATTGGCCTGATCCAACATTGGCTTCTCTTATGTTCTTAACACAGGGTTTGAGGGAAGAGAGGGATTTCAGCAGGGATGTGATGTCCAAGAGTCCTCCCTCCGAGGCTGCCATTTTCTACAGGGGAACTGTTATCTGTTGTCTGGAGATCAGTTGTAATTATGAGAGCTCTCTAGGACCCACCTTGAGGTTGGCAACCCTCGTTTGGAGACATTTCTTCATTTTGGAGCCTCACTGTAGTTCAGTGGGCACTGCAATTTACAGTTCCTGCAATGCTGTCACAGTAAAATCTCATGACCAAGAGAAAGATGGTTCTGTGCTTTGCTTCAGTACTCAGCACAATGCCTTGCCCTTTCTTGTGAGACTTCACTGTGTTGCTTCAAATTCTCAAAGGCAAAGAAAGCACAGGGGGAAAGGACATTTCAAACAGCCATAGGAAATGGCTGAACATTTGATGAATTGAATGGAAAACAAAATTTTAAAAATTGGCTGTTTCAAAGACAAATGCATGCATAAAATGGAAAATGCAAAGATAAGAACTGCTTCCTGCTTTCCACTGGACTACACATACTTTACCACAAAAATCTGCTTGTTTGTTGAGAGAAACCAGCCCATAGAATGCCAACTAAAACTCCTAATTGTGTGATGTGTTCATATAAGTGAAGCAACCCTGATGTGGATTGGAATCACTGAGCAACACAAACTTGCTCTGGAAGTCCGTCTGGGGCCTTTTACTTTCTTGGATTGTGAAACAAAGTGGAGAGGTTAAATTTATGTTTAGCAAGTCCTTGTTCCCCATTTTATTTCTGTTGGTTTTGTAGATTAGTTCATATTGCACAGGTATGTTGTATCATTTTTATATGCAATTTACACATGAAGATATGCAATGTTATTACATATGTATAGTATACATCTGTGGCAAAACGGGCCTGCAGGCCGTGTTCCACCTTGCCCTCCAAGGTTTTCCCGACACCTGGAGAGGCTTTTCTCATTCTCTGGTAACCCACCCCACCACCTGACCTTTGTAGGAATTGCCTGCTGGGAGGGTTGGGACTCCCAGCTTCCCTTCCCAGATCTGAGGCCTTGCCTCTGAGTCTCCTGCTGCTCAGTGCCTGGTCACCAAGGGGACAGTTTACTGCCTTGTGCGCCCCTGGAGGAAATGCAGCTTGCCAACTGACTGCTTTTCCTCTGGAGCTCCTTTTAAAATTGTGTGACCAAGATGGTGGAGATCTATGTGATACAGAGAAACACTACCAGCATCAAAAGTTATAAAGTATTTATTAGAAAGAAAATATTCACAGGCATACTTTTAGCACAGCACGATTCTGAGCAAGGGATTCAAAAGAAATGAGTAAAATGCAATTCTTCTGTCCCTCTCTCCAGACATTCCCTATCAGATGTTAAAATATAGAACAGGCTCCTTAGTTTAGGAAATTAGCGATCTCTACAGAATTTTCCATTACCTTGAAGCTTTCTTCAGCTCTTCAGGCCACCACATGGTTAATGGCTGCCTCCTCCAGACCTCAGTTAAGCGTTCTGCCTGCTCTGATGAGCTCTGCTTCAAAGAGAACTTCCTTCTTGCTCCTCTGAGTTTTATCACCTCTCTTTTTCCTACACACTGACCAGGTAAGGCCAAGTCAAGGAAGTTTTTCCTGATGTCTCCAGAACTTTCCTTCCTGAAGTCTCTCTAGTATTTAATTCCTCCAAATCTCTGTTCCCTGCTTTTTTGGGGGGGGGGGGGTTTGACTATTCCATTGTCTAAACCTAGTAGCATTTGTATGAAGGTGGGCTGAGGTAAGTCTCAAAAGCAATTGAACATACTCCCCCCCTTCCTGCCTGTTTTCTGCTCAGAGTGGGGGGGACTTTTAAAACTCAGAGTGAAGGTTTTGCTCATTTCAAACCTCCGGGGGGACATGCATTTCTTCACAGCATCATTTATAAGTACAATACTGATTTGGTGGTGGGAAGTGTTGTCAACTGGGAGCCTATTTATGGCAACTCTGTAGGGGTTTCAAGGCAAGAGTTGTTCAGAGGTGTTCTGCCATTGCTTGCCTCTGTGTAGCAACCATAGACTTCCTTGGTGGTTTCCCATCCAAGTACTAACCAGAGCTGACCATGCTTAGTTTCTGAGATATGATGAGATCAAGCTAGCCTGGGACATCCAGGTCAGGGCAGGACACTTATTTATTTACACTCACACACAAATTGAAAAATGTGCACTTTCCCCAGGAAACCTTTAGTGCAAAGAAACAGAGGAAGCAAAAACAGAGAATCACAGGTCAGATTTCCACAAAAATAAAACACAATCAAAACTTACATATGGGGCTTGGAACATTAGGAACAAGCATCAGAAATCACCCTTACTTTTTAAGTAATAATGGGGGCATGAACCAGCTCACCAACTAAAGTTTGTGATGAATTTGGCTGGTTCGTAGTTCGTGAACTGGCACAAACTTTCCATGAACTTTCAAGCAGTTCATGGAGATTGGTGCTAGTTGGTGAATGGATACATTTCTAGACAGTCTCCCCTCAAACAACATATCTACCAAACTTCAAAGCAACAGGTAGGAAGCAGAATTCTCCAGCCTTGGAAACACTGTTGTCAGTTTCAAATTAGTCATATCAGTTTAAAGAAGGTCCCCCCCACACTTTGGTGCATTCTTTTGTGTTCACTTCCCATTTTCTTGCACAGAGCTTGTGAAATCTCACTCCTTTTGCTTGGATTTGTGACTGTGCTTTGAGATCAGTCCTGTTAAGCTTTTAATGCCAGTGGCACTGGATTCTGCTGGTCACTCTGTGATTGTGCTGATACTGCTGGGCACTCTGTACACTGTACTGGTTCTGCTAGGCTTGCAAAAATGCCCCCCTTGCTTGGATTGTGATTGAACTGGCATTGCCACATTGGCACTGGGTTCTACTGGGCACTCTGTGATTGCACCAGTACTGCTGGACACTTTGTACATCGTACTGGTTCTGCAGGGCTTGGAAAAATGCCCCCCTTGTTTGGATTGTGATTGAGCTGGCATTGCCATATTGGCACTGGGTTCTCCTGGGCTGCACTTGTTCTGCTGGTCTTCCATAAGTTGGCTGCAACTTGGTGGCACTTTACACAAACACACAAATCGAGATACTCATCTATTTCAGCTCCATCAGATAGTAATGTTCACCTTTGACATGAAGATGAGCATTAAAGCAGCTCTGAATTCTTCTCTGGCTCCCTCCTTTCTCCATCTTCCTTTGCCCTTCACCAATGTCAGCTGAGGTTGGTAAATGCCAGATAGCTACTTGGCATTGGATGACAGACACATGATGGGCAACATTTCTGAAAAGGTGCCCCAGTGCAACAGATGTGAGGGAAAGAAGGGGAGGAAGGGGGTGGAGCTCTTTTACCACCTTTTCATTGGCTGGCTGGAGAGCAGGATAGTCATTCTAGTACAACTTTTTCACCTGTGAGGCCTTGCCTTGGGCTTCCTGAAACAGCCTCAGAAGCACTGCCTGAGGCAAAAGAAGAGGATCCATTGAATTCTGTTTTGTTGTTGTGACATTAAAATTATGTTGTACCCTTGCCTCTTGTGGGTCTCTGTCCCACTTACATAACCAAAGAATCCAAAAATGGATATATGTTTGCTCTTACAAGGCATGTCAGATAGGAGTGCATACAGCATTTTCAGTGCTACAGCTCAGAATATGCATTGTCATGATGAGGTAACCCTTCAACCACCCCACAGCCTTCCAGGAATGCAAGAGATCCCGTGAACTTTTGGCCAAGTAAATCCTGTTTGTTGATGTTCTTTGGTTTGATAGACTCTCCGGATATGTGCCATCAATAAACTCGTTTCCATTTTACCAGTTCAAACATTTCTTTGGTTACTGATTTACAAGCAGAGCAATTGCAGTTCATTCCATCATCGGCTTGCAGATCATTGGCCAACAGCGTAAAGGTCTCATTCATCTTATCTCTCTTGTTGCAAGTTATGTGTTTGTTTAAAAATAGAATAATCACCAAATAAATCGCTGAACCCAGAAAACAGCTAATTTTTTAAATAGTGCCAGCAAGTGTTAAGAAAACAAACAATAACCCCCCCCCGTAGACTTTACAAATAGCATTTCAAGTATAAAAATGGTCTCAGTTGGAGGTCCTGAACTAAAGCTCTGTGGGCATCCCCTTCAACATGCTGGGGCTTGTTTGACAACCCTTTGTTTTGAGCCAGAATGAAATGTTCTTTGCTGAGACGCAGGAGAGTAAAACTTCAACAAGATCCCAGTGGAAGGACTTGTTAATTTCCCAAAGGGCAGGTCATCAGCTGAAACCTAATTGCTGCTAATTTCCTCTCACTTTCACTTGATCCTTTTGGATTAAACCCTGTGGCTTTCAACATAGCTTCAGTCCGTGGGACAAGTGCAGTTTCATGGCAAGGCTACACAAGACAGAAGAATCTCAGCAAGATTCCCACCTCGGCCATCTCTTTTGCCCCCTTAGCAGCGTTTCATTAGAAAAATGTCAAGATGGCTTTTAAGATTGTCTTACTTTGTTTTTAAACTGAATCACAATTTTATGCTTCCGTTTCATTTGGGTTTCCCCCTGACTATTCATTTTTCACTGTTTTTCTCTCATCCCACCATCCCACCCTCTTTTTCTCATCCCACTTTTCTCTTTACAGTGTGAGATGGCAGGCAGGTCTAGTCTTACTGATTTTCACTTGTATAGATTCTTGAACATTTTAAGCACTACAACAGTGATAATAACGACAGTATGTAGCTCATGAGATTTCACTCAGAGACGTTGGGTATCTTAACTAGGCACAGAGTGACAGAAGTTAGTTGGTCCTATAATTCCCAGATGGAGGAACTGCAGGCCCGTCTCTGTACTCACAATTTACTGACAGAATAGATATTTTGAAACATCGCATATATGCCCTAACTTATCAGCCTTGGGTGCCAAACACAGACTGAATCAAATTTCAGGTAAAGATTCTGCAAAACGCTCAGCCTTGAGTTTTGATGAGAAGCTGGAAGCAGAAAGTTCCATAAAGAAGGGGAGGAAATCTGTTAAGAAAACAAACAATAAAAAAGTGGGAGGGCTTCTAATGTCCTGGCCCCACTGGTGGACCTCTTGATGGCACTGGTATTTCTGGCCACTGTGTGACACAGAGTGTTGGACTGGATGGGCCTTTGGCCTGATTCAACATTGGCATCTCTTATGTTCTTATGTTCTTAACATATGCCATATGTTGCCACTGGCGAGACCAGGAACTGAATCGGGGACCTAGTGTGTGCTTTCCCATAAAGCAACTGTCCCTTTCCTATGGCTGAGCCATTCCTCAGTAACACTGTCTTCTCTGAAAGAACCAGAACCCTTGCATATTGCCCCTGGACTTCTCACTACTCAGGGACGTAGGCAGTGTTGAACATCATAGGATATATGAACAACACCTTACTTGTTTTTCAGCTTCTTCACAGAGCATGGCTTCTTCCACTCAAGCCCATTAGCTTCATAGGCAGTTTTTGCATTCAACCTTCTGGGTGTTTTGCAGGTATCATATAAGGAAATGCTCTGTGGGAGCTGAAGAAAACAGGAAGAACCCATCTTGACAGAACAGCAGTGCCCTTGGTTCTGCATTGGAGCAAACTTGCTTTTTTCTTCCTTTCTTTTGGAAGGATTCTCACAAGTATCTCAGAACAACACTAAAGCATCTGACTGGCGATTAATTTCTTTGGATGAACATTTAGGTGGTATAATAAAGACATATGGATTGGTGCATTAGTCTTGAATGCAAACAAAGATCAACAATCCTTTCTGCTAATGGCAATGGAGTTTCGAGGCAGTTAAACTATAAATGAAAATGCACACCACGAAGACAAGATTAAGGAGGTTTCTGAAAACCCATTTGGCTTATAATTCTCTCTGAGAGGAGATAAAGCCAGGCTCCATTTACAAAGTACACTGGTATTAATTATTTGCTAACGTGCAGATGCATAATAATGCAAGAGCACAACAACTGAGGAAAGATGGCTGGGTCGACACAAGGTGCATCACCATTCTAGGCACATTAAAATTTTGATCCCTCCATCTGTCCGTGTAACATGTGCTGCACAACATCACAGCGCATCCAGAGTCACTGTCATTGTGTTATCTTATTGTCATGTTTAATGTTTGTCACAGCTTTACTTTCTCACTTTCACAATGGTATCTATGCCCTAAGTAGCTGGTGGAAATTGGCAGTTCTTGATCATATCTCCTGGAAAGCAGGAAATAGCACCCAACCAATGTCATCTTGGTCAAAGCACTGCTAGTTGGTCTCTCACCAGGACATGTAAATATACCTCTGGAATTTGGGTGCAACATTGTTCCTAGTGGATTAAAAACACAAGAACATCATAAGAGCCATGCGGAATCATACCAAAGAGTCATAGCATCCTGTTGCCAATACTGGCCAAGAAAGCAAGAGCACTTTTCCTCTGTTGGTCCCACTCAGCAACTAATCTGAGTCCATGTGTACATGGGGGTTCCATCATGGCTCACAGCTGTTGATGAGCAAATGCTCCCAGTTGAATATGTTTTAGTAAGGTTGGGGAATTTTGGGGAACAGATATATAAATCTAGGCTCAGCTTCTGTTTCCCTTCCGGTAATATCCTCTGCAGCCAGCACAGCGGAGACACTGGCAGCTTCTACAGTAGGCTTCTGTCTTGCTTCCACTTACACACTTGAAACTTCACGACCTACACACGCTGCACTAGAACTGAGGCCCCTCCCATACAGGCCCCGAGGGGAGGTATTGAAACTAGTTTGTCAGGGCTCACTTAAAGGCATACACACATATGTACACCACACTTCCTGTTTGCAAGTACACTTCACATGCCAAAGGGCCAAAGGAGTCTTGTCCTTAGCTTGTAGCCAATGTTCCCTCTAAGCTGTGGAGTCTTGTGAGCAAAAATTCTATTTTGTGAGCTACTGGCTTTATAGTTGTGAGCGAGCGATTTGGCTACTGCATAGATTAGTTTGCTCTGGAGCCCTCCTTCCTGAGCTAAGACAAAAATGTGTGAGCCGGAGGCTAAAAAACTGAGCTAGCTCACACTAACTCAGCTTAGAGGGAACACTGCTCGTAGCCCGTGGCTTGCAGCCTGTGGCCTTCAGGAAGACAGCCCAGTAGCCCCAGAAACAATCCAGAGTGTTTTCCCCTGTGTTTGCTCATTTTTATTGTACTTTTGTAGGTTACTTTGGGTCCACACTGGGGAGGAAAGGATGGCGACCTCCCCTTAATGCATACCTTAAAAAAATTCAGTTGTTTCCATTCTCTGGTTTTTTCTGTTGGTTTTGTACATACATTTGTATTGTGTGCATATGTTGTACAGTCTCTGTACACAATTTTTATGGTATTTATATACACACATATATATACACAGTGCAGATTTAGTGAGCCACCAATAACACTGAAAATTGTATACCTCTTACAAGGAAAGGTTTGGTGCAAGCAAGTGACAGAAAAAGAAAGATTGACAGGTTCAAGCTGCACAAAGAAGGAAAATGGAAAAGAGGGGTTGGGGGCCAAGATCCTTCCTAGCTGCTGATAGGATTCTCTTGCCTGGCAGCTAGCTGTGAAAGAAGGCTTGGTGTCGGTCCCCTCGAGCTCTCCACATTACTGGCTGCTCCAGTTTTTTGCCAGACATTTTTAATCAAACACACTCTGTTTTTTTCTAAAATCTCGCCTGAGATAAAAAGCACGCCTCAGGTCTTGTTGACATCAGATTTCTAAAAAGCCAGCTGTGGGGATGCCATTGTTCAGTTTCAATGCTTTTTCAGAGCACATGGAAACAGATTTCCTCTCTGCGCAGGGTGAGGGATATGCCGAGTGACAAGGTTTTCCCCTTCAACCCCTCCCCCCCCAACAGCCCTGCAGATCTCTGTTTTCCTTTAGATGGCCTGATAAATTGGCCTGCATTTGTGTGTGAAAGGAAGGGAAGCAGGAATTCCGTCAGGAAGGGTGATGACAATCTTAGCCATCCTTGTGCTAGCTCGGGGCAGATGTTCCTGGCAGGAATCTGCCAAAGAGCCTCTTGAAAAAAAAAACCCACTGTGCATTGTTGCCAGGAATAAAACTTATGTTTATTTTGGCTCTTCTTTCAAACACTGATTTAAAAAGAAAATCCCCACACACAAGAGCCATCAGAAAAATTCTGCTCAGGCCAAGTATGAATCAACTTATCATGCTTAGCCATGAAAAACAGGATCTTGCAACAGCAGAATGTGATTGCATAGGCTGCCCAGGAGAAGTCCACATGTCCAAAGACATTGCAGGCACCAGCACTCTCTTACCAAGGCACCTTCTGTGGTATGCTTGGGAAAGGATTTTGCAGCCGACTTGATGTCTATACCTGGAAAAGTTTTAGAACAAATCATCAGTCAATCCTTGAGCACTTAGAAAGGATGGCTGTGATTACTAAGAGCCAGCATGGGTTTCTCAAGAACAAGTCATGTCAGACTAACCTTATCTCTTTCTTCAAGAAAGTTACTACCTTGCTGGATCAGGGGAATGCTGTAGACAAAGTTTATCTTGATTTCAGTAAGGCTTTTGATAAGGTTCCATATAATATTCTTAGTTAATATTGGTAAATGTGGTTTGGATCCTATTAGTATTAGGTGGATCTGTAACTGGTTGACAGATCGCACACAAAGAGTGCTTATTAATGGTTCCTCATCCTCTTGGAGAGAAGTGACAAGCAGTGTTCCCTCTAAGCTGAGTTTTTTAGCCTCTTGCTCAGAGATTTTTGTCTTAGCTCAGGAAGGATGACTCCAGAGCAAACTAATTTATGTAGTAGCCAAAACGCTCACTCACAACTTTAATGCCAGTAGCTCGCAAAGTAGGATTTTTGCTCACAAGACTTCACAGCTTAGAGGGAGCATTGGTGACAAGTGGAGTGCCTCAGGGATTTGTTCTGGAACCTGTTTTGTCCACCATCTGTATACGTGATTTGGATGAAGGAATAGAAGGAATGCTTATTAAATTTGCAGATGATACTAAATTGGGAGAGGTAGAAAATACAGTGGAGGACAGAGTCAGGATACAGGATGATCTTGACAGGCTGGAAAACTGGGCTAAAACAAGTAAAATGAATTTCAGTGGGGATAAATGCAAAGTTCTGCATTTAGGTAGGAAAAATCAAATGCATAATTATAGGATGGGGGAGACTTGTCGGCAGTAGTATGTGCGAAAAGGATCTAGGTGTCTTAGTGGACCATACACTGAACATGAGTCAGCAGTGTGATGCGGTAGCTAAAAAGACAAATGTGATTTGGGGCTGTATCAACAGATGTATAGTGTCCGGATCACACAAAGTGATGGTATTGCTTTACTCTGCTCTGGTTAGACCTCACCTAGAATAATACATTCAGTTTTGGGCACTACAATTTCAAGAAGGATGTAGACAAGCTGGAACATGTCCAGAAGAGGGCAACAAAGATGATGAGGGGTCTGGAGCCCAAGTCCTGTGAGGAAAGGTTGAAGGAGCTGGGTATGTTTAGCTTGGAGAAGAGATGACTGAGAGGTGATATCATAACCATCTTCAAGTACTTGCTGTCATGTGGAGGATAATGTGAAGTTGTTTTCTGTTGTCCCAGAAGGTCGGACCAGAACCAACAGGTTGAAATTAAATCTGAAGAGTTTTCGGCTAAACATTAGGAAGAACTTCCTGACAGAATGGTTCCTCAGTGGAACAGGCTTCCACTGGAGGTGGTGGGCTCTCCTTTTTTGAAGGTTTTCAAACAGAGGCTAGATGGCCATCTGACAGCAATGCTGATTCTGTGAACTTAGGCAGAAGGAGGGCAGGAAGGGTTGCATCAGTGCTTAGTTCTCGTGGCCCTTTCTTACACACCCAAGGAAATGCTGATCACCACTTTGGGGTCAGGCAGCAATTTTTCTCCAAGCCAGTGATCCTGGCCAGTGATTCTGGAGGCTTTTTGCCACCTTCTTGGGCATGGAACAGAAGTCACTGGGTGTGCGTGGGGGGAAGGTATTTGCAAATTTCCTGCATTGTGCAGAGGGTTAGACTAGATGACCCTATACTGATGCTATGACTCTATACTTATAAACTGTGGATGACGTCCTGCAAATCCCTCCTCCATGCACACCTTTTTTTTTGATGCATTTGTCTTGGCAGTTTAGAGCCCCTTTCGGCACTGTGTCTCGAGCACTGGTAGCTCCCATGCCAGTAAGAGACTTCTGCCCACATAGGTTGCTGTGACGACGTGGCTAGCAACCACACATGCAATGCCCTTCCCACAGTGCCAGGTGTTGCCTGCATGTTAGTTTCTAACCATGTTGTCACAGTAACTCATGTGGGTGAGAGTCTTTGGATATATACTGTTACTGACATGGGAGTGATCACAGGAGAAGCAGAACAGAACATCTAATCCCCTCTAGCCGCTTGCTTAGTGCATTATCCATAACACACATTTAAATAATATATTCTGAGCCTCATCTTCCTTGTCGCATATGAGCCACAAAAAAACCACTTCTGAATATTTCTATGTACTACTTTGTAAATTAGTCAACATTCCAGAAAACTAAGCCTTGAGATGGGTGGGGGGAGGGCATTTAATTAATAGCAATTGCCCCTTTCAGAGAAAGAAGGTGGCTAACTCATGTACTTATTACCATGCATAGTTATAACCATGCTCTGAATTCACAGCAAAGATTTAGAGTATGAAATAGCAAAATAGGTGGGATTTGTGGGAATGAACTGCAGGAATGAAGTAAAATAATAGATCTGGGAGTAGCTGGTCTGTGTGGCTGCTCATACTTTGCAGCAAGAGCTTGGACAAGATAGGTCTTTGGTTAGGTAGAGGTGCCACTAGTTTTATGGCAAACATGTTCAGGGGATAAATGCACCTTTTTAAACAGCCATGATGAGCTTGGACAAGATAGGTCTTTGGTTAGATAGAGGTGCCATGGCAAACATGTTCAGGGGATAAATGCAACTTTTTAAACAGCCATGGTCATTTGCAAGCCTAGCCTTGGACCTCCTTACCTCACTGCCATCCAACTCCTACAGCTGCCAAACAGCTTTTCGGCTGCACAGTAGCTATGGTGTTGTTCCTTTATGCTTTGAAGCCACTTTTGCAGCTCCACAGCAGGTGAAAATGGGTCTCCCTGTGGTCATGCCCATGGACCCTGTGGTCATGGACTGCATACAATATGTGCATCCTTGAAATGCTAACAATGTGGACTTAAGTGAGCCCCAAATTGTAGGACTTTTAGACAAAACTTATAGTGTATTTATAAACAGCTGACTGACTGGTTTGCTCATTCTTCATTGAGTCAGTTGGCTAAAGAGGGATACACATCGAGGACCGTTCTGGTGGAAGGAAAACTAAGATTCCTATTGGGCTGGATGAGAACATGCATGTTTGAAATGCTGCCAGTTGCCCTATACTGTACTGGAAAGTAATTCACTGAACAGGCTCCAGTTGCTCAGAAACAGCTGAAATGCTTGACAAAATAGTTAATCTCAGCTCATAACCAGTGATGAGAATGTAATCCAAATGGGTGGGTGTTCAAACATTCCTAATTCCACACTATTGACAGACCCAGGTTTGCAGTGACACAGGCCATTACAAATTGCAGTAGGTTCATATGAATCTATCTATCCACAGGGCATCCTACTCAATAAATGGTGCGGTATAGTTTGAATGTGATCCTAATATGAAGAATAACTTTCCCTCCCTCTCATTTGGTTTCCTAGCTTGGGTCCCCATCTTGTTAAAAAAGCTTTGAAGATTTGAAGAAGTTCAGATGAATATTTGCAGCAAAGCTAATTTTGTTTGTTTAGACTCATTAACTATAATGCCTTTGCTGGTATCACAGTTGATTTAATGCATTTATTTAAATTATTTCTTTGGAGGCTGAATGCTTTGCCTACAGCTGTTCCGTCACAGATATGCCATTTCTGGGTGTATTTTGATCAATATGATGCTTAGTAGCAAGTTTATTACTCTGTTTACAGGCATCTGATTTTCCTTTCCCATTCCCCGGACAGTTTGATGATTAAAGGGAAAAAAATGTAATCTGAGTGGTTCATTCTCAAGCTATTTAGCAGCAGGTCTCCCCAATCCCTCCACTCCCCAAGCCTTCGCATTCTAATAGTATTGAAAGAAATATAAATACATTGCACATTTATGATGGACCAGTAACTTCCCAGGGTGAAGCAGGCCTACCATCAGGTTCCTTAGCAAAGGATTTTGCTTTAGAAGGATGTGTTTGTTTAAACATGGTTTGAAATAACAGCAGCATCACTGTGTTTATTTGCTTTAGAAGGATGTGTTTGTTTAAAGATGTGTTTGTTTAAACATGATTTGAAATAACAGCAGCATCACTGTGTTGATATGACATGTTTCACTGGAAAGATAAAGAAACGGTGAAGCATCATGGCTCAGCAGATGAAACGTGCAAACGCAGATTGCTTTGATCTTAATAGGATTCCAAATCTCTTATTTTCCATGCAAGAGTTCAAATCGAGCCTGTCCAGCCAGCTGGCTCAATGCATTCCACCCCAGGTGTATGATTCACTATCGCCTGCAGGTGGTTTAACAACCCTCAGCACACTGCTGAAAATGGACACAGGATGTAGCATCATTTTCAGGTGCTGTTCTAGGAGTGCCCTCCAGTCTCTTTAGTCTTTATCATGGAGGTTGAACTTCACCATCTTTACCATGGAGTCACCATCACACTCCCCATTTTTTTATCCCACTCACACTGAAGAAGAAGAAGAGGAGGAGGAGATTGGATTTATACCCCATCCTTCACTACCCAAAGGATTCTCAGAGCGGTTTACAACTCAAGGCTGAGGGACTGAGGGCAAGGGCAGGAGACTGTCCACTATCATTGGGCACATGGTAAGCCTAGAGGAAACATGCATTACATACTTTGCATGCAGAAGGTCCCAGTTCCATTTCCTGGCATCTCCAGTGAAAAAGTCTCAAATTGATGGAAACTGGAAGGCCTTACACTGTCTGGAAGAGACACTGTCAGTCACAGTAGACCCAATGCTGAGCTAGACTCAGCATCATGTACCTGTGATGGGATTTGGATATGGGCATAACTTCAGCTAAGGGTGGCCAACTTGGGACCAGTTCTTAACCATGGTAGGTGATGACCCTCAGATATGGTTGCATACACGAAAGCTCTGTCTACCAACATCACCCTCAGCCAGCCACAGACATGTTGTATTCCCCACTCAACTCATCCCCTCCCTCCAGACATGTTGTATTCCCCACTCAACTCACCCCCTACACACAAACACTCATCCCCTCCCCCAGTTCTCCTCCACACTGTGCCCTTCCCATATTGCTTTCCCATCTTCCATCTGCTGCTGCCATTTCCAAATTCTACGGTTAATGCAACTTTTTTGACCCATCCCCTTTCAGCCTTGTGACTACAACCACTGGAAGGTGTGAAAACCCCTGCTCATGACAGTGTGCATTCTGTACATGAGAACAGTAAGCTACATTGCTTTCTTTTTGCTACGGGATGCTATGTTTCTCCACTAGTTCCTGTCACCTCCAGTCTCTTGCTTGGTAAAATGCCTACTCTGGCTGCTGTGGGCTTTGACCTCAAGCTAAGAAACTG
Source organism: Gekko japonicus (assembly GCF_001447785.1). Classification (NCBI taxonomy): domain Eukaryota; kingdom Metazoa; phylum Chordata; class Lepidosauria; order Squamata; family Gekkonidae; genus Gekko; species Gekko japonicus. The sequence continues at coordinate 542,551 of NW_015174858.1, forward strand.
AGCAGCTTCTTCATCCTTTCAGGTGCTGTCTGCAGAGCTCCTGTTTGGGAAACTCAGAGGAAGAGATGATAGAGAAAGGGGAGAAAGTGCTCTCAGAAGGCAATGGCACCTGCCTCCCAGTTGTCATTGCTCTTCTGTCAGCAGCATATCAGTGTCTAAGAACTTGAAATCCTCCTTCAGCCATACCCTGACCGTCACCCGATAGGCCAGGCATCAGAGGTCAACACACCAGGGCACCTGCCAGGGCCTGTGTTCTGAGATTGTCATGGCAGTGAAGAGGAAGACAGTGCTAAGAAGGGGAAGGACTCTGTCAAGCTTCCATACCATCAGAAACAGGGTCTCTCATCCAATAGACCAAGCCATCATGTGTCATGAATACAGCCAGCCGCTGTCACTTGCAATCTAGAGTTTTGTGCTTCGGAAAGGAAAGCCAGCTCTTATTGCTGAAGCCAGGAGAAAGGCAGGGGAACAGTCTGAAGGATGGCGGGACCACATCTGTAGGCAGCAACTGAGGAGAGGAGTAGCCACGAGCCAGCAAGCTGCCCGCTCCCCTCTTTATTTCTCCAAGTAAAAGCACATACAGAGGGAGGGCAGATTAGTGAATGAGCAGGTAGTTGGTGTCTACTTCACCTCCCTTACTGACTCTCACTCTTCCCCTTCCTGTCATCATTTTCAGGGCCGGCTCGAGGTGTTTCTGCGCCCTAGGCGAGGCTGCCTTGTAGCACAGATGCCAACCTCCTGGTGGGGCCTGGAGACATCTCTAGCCAGCCGCCGATCGCCTTCCCCGGGAGCCACCAGGCGCAAACTCCTCGGGCTCAGCCGGAGAGCAACGCCAGTTCGATCGGTGCGCTTCCGAGGGGCTGGCGCAGCATCTCTCTTGCCCTGCCGCCCCTGAGACACCCCAGGAAATGGGAAGGGAGCTCTTCCTCCCACCCGCCACCCGGGTCCGACTGGAAGGCGTGCACCTGTGGGAGATGCATGCGCGCACCCTTGCACCGCGCACCCACCACGGTGGGCACCTTCAAGGGCAGCGGTGGTGGCACCCACAATAGCAGCTGGCACAGATGGCACCCCCACTCCCCACGGCCGCCACCTCCCCTTTCCACGGGTGGGTGGGTGCGTGGAGCAAGCAAGCTGAGGGACTTTGAGTGCTCAAGCAGCTCGCCTCAGAATCCCCCAATGCGGCCAACACACGCGTGCACTAACCTTATTGCCGCAGGGGCAGGTGCTCACTGAAAAAAAAGCTGCCCCATGACGGACGGGCTGTGCAGGCCACTGGCGGGTGAGGGCCGCCGGAAAGTGACGGATGGGGGCGAGAGCTGGAGGGGGGGCACTGTGGGTGCGCCTCTCTCCGGCCACGCCTGCGGTGGGACCTGCTCCTCCACCCCTGCAGAGGAGGGGTGCTGCGGTGCCCAGGACTCGCTCAGGGGTGGGCGTGAGGGTGGCAGTTTGCCACCCCAATCCAGGGCCCGCGCTCTAGGCAAACGTCTAGTTCGCCTAGTGGGTGAGCCAGCCGTGATTATTCTAACTCCCAGCCTCTTTCCCCCCTTGTGTCTGCGGTCTTCCATTCTGCAGTACAGACTAGAGGAACACAACTGCCAACAATGCTCATGATGTGTCTTTTCTTCATCCCAGATTTAGATGGTAGGGGTTAAACTAGTGTTGTAGCCCCAAAATTCACTGTTGTCAGATGAGAGGCAAGTAAAATACAGAGGATCTTGCTTCCTCTCCAAACCAGCTTTTCTCTCGTACAATGAGGCTTGTCCAAAATAAAAGCAATTCTTGTGCAAGAGGTTAATAGAGGTAATGTTCAGTTAGACTGCTCCAGCCACAGGGTGTCTCAGGTTTCAGTAAATTGCATAGCATCTCTTCCCCCCAGGATTCAAGAACTCCTTCACTGAATGGACAATGCATGTTTTAATGCGTTACCTGGAGGGGTGGGGTTCATCTGTTTATTAGCACAGTGCCTTTAAATGTTAATCCTATTGAAATACTATGCGGCACAAACTTCATAGGAGCATGCAGGGAGCTGGGAATACACAGAAGCACCGACCTTGATCCCACACTCAGCAATTATCTGAGCACCCACAACTGCATGTGGGTATTCAATCCTCCCCATGCGCCCATGCGTCACTCATAGGAGGAGCATGGGAGCGCATGATAGGCATCACATGCAGAACTCTAGACTCTATGCTGGCAGAAACACTGTCCCTCACCCATGAGATATCTACTTTCCTAACAGAAGTATCTGCCATCATCAGTGCCAGGCCTCTGGTCCCAGTGTCTTCAGATCCTGAGAACCCAACCATCCTGACACTGGTAACTTTGCTGATACAAAAGACAGCTGAATGGCCAGCACCCCAAGGGGACTTCAATGCCAAAGACATGTACAAGTAGCAATGAAGACAAGTTCAACTCCTCTCGAACACCTTCTGGAAGCGAAGGAAGTATCTTCCAACTATATAGGGCTGACGCAAGTGGGAAAAGGTCAAGCCTAACCTGAGGGAAGGAGACACCCTGCTGAGAGAGACAGATGCATCCAGAAATTCGTGGCCCATGGGACTTGTAGCTCGGGTCGTGTCCAGTGAGGATGGACTGGTCCTCAAGATTGAAGTCCATGTTGTCACACACAGCAGCCCCAAGGACTGCCCCTGGCCGACCAAAATTATCACCAGGCTGATCACTGATGTGGTCCTGCTTTGTACCAAAGAAGAAATCAAAGACTGAAGCTCAAGTTTTACATGCCTTATTTCTACCTAGACATTTAATTATCAGTGTAGCATGCCATGGATGTGTAGTCACAGCTGTAGTGTTCCACTGGCAAAGCATGTTCGTGGTGGAATCCATAGAATTCCAGGTGGGGAGTGTGCTGCTGAGCAGAATAAATAGCTAGCAGTCTGTACTAACGTAGAAAGGTGCTGTAGCTTTAACATGTTGCCTAATGGGAACTGTAGTTTTAGAATGCCTTTAGGTCAGATGCTCTGACATAGCTCCTTTATTAGTTAGCCTAGGAACCTTTCCAGTTGCATAATGAGCCCACAAAAAGCATGTTTATCACTCACTTTCCATCTTTTGTTTTGGTAATCTCTATGGTAAGGAGGTGGGGAATCCCACTCTTTCTCACCATAGCCATAGAACTGATTGTAAAAATGTAACCTTCCACCCAGTCATCAGCTTGGATTGTGAGTAATAATCTTCTGAGTGCATGTGGAGTGAAATAAAGATGATTTGAGTCTCTTAAGTGGCTGTGCATTTGACCATGTCTAGAAGGTGCTCAGCTCAGCCATGCTGAGCACTGGACAGGATAGGAAGAGTGGCCAGATAGTTTTTCTATAGAAAATTGCCAAACTGGAGGGATTAAGTGGGGCAGAAGCAAGACTCTTCAAGTTACTGGGGAAATGTCAACTGCTACATTCATAGTCTGAGTGCTAGGTCTTTTGTTTGTTCCACAGAAGGTAAAACGAAGGTCATGTTAGCACATTTGTTAAGTGAAAGTGTGGATGTGGGTAATGAGAGGAAGAGATTATGAGGCTCAAGCAAATGCATGATCAACAGTTTAGCCAAATTTGAGGGAAGAGGCCAAGGTGCTCAGGAAACAGATCTCACGGATGACGCACAGGAAACTTGGTGGAGTCACTGAACAAATCACTCTGCAAAGACCTGAAGAAAGAATACACTTTGGCTTGTTCTCTTGGATTTCCCTTTGCTCTTTATGTCTTAGAAGGTTATTGCTTTCCTGAATAAAAGTTGGGTGCCAATGTCCATAGTTTGCATTCCCCCCCCCCGTCAAGTTGCAGCTGACTTATGGAGACCTGGGGGGGGGGTGTTCAAGGCAAGAGATGTTAAGAGGTGGTTTGCCATTGCCTGCCTCAGCATCATAACCCTGGTAATTCTCCCATCCCAAAACTAACCAGGGCCAACCCTACTTAGCTTCTGAGATCTGACAAGATCAGGCTAGCCTTGGCTATCCAGGTCATGGCTTGGTTAGCATTAACCAGACCCCCCAAAAAGACAAGATGCTCAGAAAATTGTCAGGGAGCATGAGAGTCAAGGGGAAACCGGGCATCGTGCTGATGAAAAGGGGAATGTTCCCTCAGAAGTGACCCCTTCTTCAGTTGGTGACCAGGTATCCTTTTGTTCCATGGAACTATCCCTGGGCAGGGAGGGAGGGGGTCTCTTGGTAGTTGGTGATTCAGTCCTTAGGCATATAGACAGACAGGTTGTGAACCTGTGTACTGACTGCACAGAAACTTGCCCGCCTGGTGTGAAGGTAGTGGACATTATGTATAGTCTGGATAGGCTGGTAGACAGTGCTGGGGAAGAACCAGTGGTTGTGGTACATGTTGGAAACAATCATGTGGGGGAATATGAGGCTCAAGGTCAGGACCTCCAAGGTAGCTTTCTCAGAAGTCCTGCCTGTTTCATGTGCAGGGCCAGCAAGGCACGTACAGACTAGGAGTCTCAGTGCGTAGATGCGATGATGGTAAAGGGAGTTTGTTTGTTAGGCACTGGGATGCTTTTAGGAACAAGTAAGACCAGTACAAAAGAGATGGCCACAACTTGTTCCAAGAAGAAACCAGGCTGCTGGAGCTTAAAATCAAAAAGGTGGCAGAGCAGTTTTTAAACTAAACTCTGGGGGAGAGGTGACAGGAGATTAAATATCTCTGGTCCAGGATAGCTTATCTCTAAGAGATGAAGGGGTAGCTGCTACTGTTCTAGAGGGAAATGGATTAGGGCTGGCCACTGAGAGGGTGACAAACAATATTGACTGCCTGACAAGGTCTAGAGGCCACAGGAGGAAGGTTGCAGGCCTAACATGTCTGGGAAATTAAAAATATTTATATACAAATGCTAGAAGTGTCTGAGGTAAAAGGGGGGAGCTAGAATGCTTCATGTCAGAGGAGAACATAGACATTATGGGCATTTCAGAAACATGGTGGAATGAGGACAATTCCTGGGTATAAATTATATCAGAAGAATAGGGAGGAAAGGGTTGGAGGTGGAGTGGCTCTGTATGCCAGAGAGGGTATACAGTCCAGTAAGATTGAGACTTTAAGAGAAATAGATTCCCTTACAGAAATGCTATGGGTGGAAATAGTGTATCCCAAAGGAAGCTTAATTCTGGGAGTTTGTTATTGCCCAGCAGATCAAAGGTTAGAGGATGATTTAAAAACAGCAAAAGAATTAATGAAAGCAGTTAGACAAAATAACTGTGTCATAATAGGCGATTTTAACTACCCACACATTCGTTGGGTCAATATGTGTTCAAGTCAGAATGAAGAGATTGGGTTTCTAGAAACTCTCACTGACTGTGCCATGGAGCAGATGGTCACTGAACCAATCAGGGGGGGAGGCAATCATGGACTTGGTCCTAAGTAATGCCCAAGACCTGGTGAGAGATGTAAATGTGATAGCACCAGTTGGGAACGGTGACTACAATGCTATTAAGTTTAACATTTATATAAATAGGGAACTGACCAAAAAGACCAAACACAACCACATTTAACTTTAGAAGGGGTAACTTCTCTCAAATGAGGGGGCTTGTGAAGAAGAAACTGAAAGGAAGGTAAAGAGGATCAAATCCCTTTGGAAAGCCTGGAGACTATTTGAAACTACAATCCTAGAAGCTCAGATAAAATGTATACCACAGGTTAGGAAGGGTACTGGGGCCTGACTTTAGAAGGGGTAACTTCTCTCAAATGAGGGGGCTTGTGAAGAAGAAACTGAAAGGAAGGTAAAGAGGATCAAATCCCTTTGGAAAGCCTGGAGACTATTTAAAACTACAATCCTAGAAGCTCAGATAAAATGTATACCACAGGTTAGGAAAGGTACTGATAGGTATAAAAAAGGCCTGCATGGTTAATGAACAAAGAATGTGGACAAGGGATGTTGTTTACCTAGACTTCCAGAAAGTTTTTGATAAAGTTCCTCATCAAAGGCTCCTAAGTAAACTCAGCAGTCATGGGATAAGAGGATAAGACCTCTTATGGATTAAATACTGGTTAATTAACAGGAAACAGAGAGGGACTATAAATGAGCAGTTTTCACAGTGGAAGGTGATAAACAGTGGGGTATCGCAGTGCTCAGTACTAGGTCCGGTGCTTTTTAACTTGTTCATTAATGATTTGGAGTTGGGAGTAAGCAGTGAAGTGGATAAGTTGGCAAATGAAACTAAATTGTTCAGGGCAGTGAGAACCAGGGAGGACTGTGAGGTGCTCCAAAGGAACCTGTTGAAGCTGGGCGAGTGGACATCAGTGTGGCAAATGAGGTTCAACATGGGCAAGTGCAAAGTGATGCCCATTGGAGTCAACTGTCCCAACCAGAAATATACATTGATGGGGTCCAAACTGACCAGGAGAGAGATCTTGGAGTAATGGTAGATAACTCACTGAAAATTTTGACTCAGTGTGTGACTGCGGTAAAAAAGGCAAATGCTAAACTGGGGGTTATTAGGAAGGGAATTGACAACAAATCAGCCACTATCATAATGCCCCTGTATAAATCTATGGTGTGGTCCCATTTGGAATAATGTGTACAGTTCTAGTCATTGCACCCCCTAAAAGATATTATAGCATTGGAAAAGATGCAAAAAAGGGCAACTCGAATGATTAAGGGGCTGGAACACTTTCCCGTTTAAGAAAGGTTAAAGAGATCAGGGCTCTTTAGCTTGAAGAAATGACAACTGAGGGGTAACATGACAGAGGTTTACAAAATTATGCATGAGATAGAGAAGGTAGAGAAAGAAGTACTTTTCTCCCTTTCTCACAATACAAGAACTCATAGGCATTCAATTAAATTGATGAGAAGTAGGCTTAGAACAGATAAAAGGAAGTACTTCTTCACCCAAAGATTGATTAACACGTGGAATTCACTGCCACAGAAAGTGGTGGTGGCAACAAGCACAGACAGCTTCAAGAGGGATTGGATAAACACATGAAGCAGAGGTCCATCAGTGGCTATTAATCACAAGGTATAGATGGAACACTATGTCTGATGCAGTGATGCTTTGTATTCCTGGTGCTTGGGGGCCACTGTGGGAGGGCTTCTGGAATTCTGGCCCCACTGGTGGCCCTCCTGATGACACCTGCATTTTGGCCACTGTGTGACACAGAGTGTTGGACTGTATGGGCCAGTGGCTGGATCCATCATAGCCTGTCTTATGTTCTTATGACAAAGCAGGAGCAACAGCTAAAAGACAAGATTTGCCTTTTCTTTTGAAGACATGCTTTTGCAGAAGAGAAAAGAGAGCTATTTCCAAAGTAGTACTTATGGATTTTCAGATAATTAACTGTCAGCTACATAGAGCCTTCAGCAGAACATGTCAGACCAAACCTATTGTGGGAGAACATTCAGATGCTACCGTGGAGATGGTTATTAGATAATCTCTTTTTAAAAGAGAGGAGAAATCTAGAGAGGTTCATATTGACTTCTAATGAGTGGGTACAAATGGCCACTTATCACTTGGGTGACCAAACTGTAACACAAGTACTCCAGAAGGCACAGGCAGTGGGATTTTGCCCACTTCCCAGATAACTTTTTAAAAGAGAGGAGAAATCTAGAGAGGTTCATATTGACTTCTAATGAGTGGGTACAAATGGCCACTTATCGCTTGGGTGACCAAACTGTAACACAAGTACTCCAGAAGGCACAGGCAGTGGGATTTTGCCCACTTCCCAGATATGTGGCAGCTGTTCAGTTCTCAGCAGATGTTAAAGCTCCACGGAGAACTGAATGTTTTTTTTGGAGGGGTTGGTATTTTTTAATATGTGCATGTGTGTGAGTGTGTGTTCACCTGGAAGTTATGGAGACCTCTGATGACTGACTGTT